>NW_028277030.1:62612045-62915075 GCF_059951505.1 Python bivittatus | reverse complement strand
CTACCCAGGAGGGACCGAGTGACCCTGAACAGGGCTGCTGGGTGACACTCTGAGGATGCAATAAGAGTGGAGAAATACTGACATTTTGCCACCCTTACTGCCACTAGGTAGGCCTTAATAGCAGCTCTAACCTGTGTTCGGTTGGACTCATCTTTAGTTTTCCGCCAGAGGCGCTCTAGGCATCTCTTAGCCCTTTTCAGCTCCCTTAACTCCTCCGTAAACCACAGGGAGTGCCGGGGCCAATGGGCTAAGAGATCCTGTCCAAGGCCCCAGCCACCTTATTCCAGGCTGCGGCCAGGGCCTCCGCTGGACCGTGCAGCAAAGCCTCAGGAACGACCCCCAGCTCCCTTTGGAACCCTTGCGGGTCCATCAGTCACCGGGGTGGACCGTTTGAATAGGTCCCGTCTCCCTGTGGAAGGGGGCAGCATAGGAGAATCTGATGGCCACCAGGGAGTGGTCTGACCATGCCAGAGGGGATAATATGAAATCCCCCACCAGATCACGCTGCCACTGCTCCAACAAGAAAACCATGTCTGGAGTGTGACCACTATCCTGAAACGGGCCATGGATGACCTGGGATAGGCCCACGGCTGCCATGGTAGCCATGAATTCCCGAGCTACCTCTGAGGCTGGCCCCAGGGACGATTAAAGTCCCCCAAGGCCATAAGCCTGGGGAACTCCACTGCCAACCCCGAGATGGCCTCCAGCAGCTCAGGCAGGGAGGTTGCTATGCAGCAGGGAGGTTGGTACAAAAGCAACACCCCAACTGATCCCATGTGCCCAACTTCAGGAACAGGGTCTCACATCCATCAACTTGTGGACCAGAGCCCCTGAAGGCCAACAGAGATTCCTGGATGATCATTGCCACACCCCCTGCCCTGGGGTCTCGGCTGGTGCCAAACCCTAAACCCAGCTGGACACAGTTCTGAAAGGGCAACACCCCTTCTGGGGTCAGCCAGGTCTTGGTAATTCATGCCAGGTCGGCCTGCTCCTCCCCAATAAGGTCATGAATAAGGGGGGCTTAATTATTGATTGACCTGGCATTCAGCAGCAGCAGCCGAAAGCCCGGGCCTCTGCAGGCCTGCTGACCAGGGTCTGGGCTTGAGCTCCAAGGGCTGGAACTCGCCACCGGTATAACGCATCGGGGGCGTCTTCCCCTGAAACAGCCTGCCCTCTGGCTCCTGTCATAACGTCATTCATCATGAACTGAATTCCACTGGTCATTAGCTAAGGACCCACCCCAATCCGAGCCATTCTTGGTTTGGTTCCTCCCAGCCCCAAGCCTTGGCAAGGTAAGAGACTGCCTCTTTTTCAACTCTTCTCACCCACTTATTCCCCCCCCCCATCTCTGCCCTTTTGGCTGCCTTGCACTCTACCACCCCTGCTGGCCTTGCTGCTCCAGCTGACCTTCGCCATCTTCTTCCTGTTGCTGCTGATGAAGCAAGCCTGTCCTGGCCCTTCACAAGGCAGCTGCTGGCCACACCAGGCCTTCTTCCTGAGGCCACACCTGCCCCTTGCCCAAATTGTGTGCAGCTTTCTTGCGAGGTTTTGGAACCTGAGGTGGGGGCGAAGGGCCAGTAGGCCAGCAGGGCCAGCAGAGTGCAGGACAGCCAAAAGGGCAGAGGTGGAGGGCAGAAAGATCGGTGGGGGGAATTGAAGCACCCCTGGGGTTGTAAGTGCAGGTGGCTACCAAGTACCCAAAATTTGATCACGTGACCATGGGAGCGCTGCAACAGCTGTAACTTTGGGGACTGGGCGTAACTACCATTTGTTCAGTGCCACTGTAACTTTGAACAGGTGCTGAATGAATGGTCACAACTTGAGGACTACCTGTACATTACTTCTTAAAAAATACAAAGTTTCCCCCAAAGGGCAGGAAAGTTCCCCTTAATGCACTTAAAAACCATCTAGGAAAGTAAGCCTTTCTGAAGAAAGAAAGTCATTATATATCAATTACCTGTGAACTACGCTGCCTTTCCCTAATTAAGGACAGGAGATCAATTTTTTTGCACATTATAGTGTAAGGAATAGTGACTGTTTTCAAAAGAATTACCTGCCATCTCACTTCTGACCAATTCTAGCTTTTTGGGTGCCTCTTTTTCATTATTGTAAGTGATGGTGAATTCTGTAGACTGATATCGGACAAAGGGCGGTTGGATTTGTTTCCAGAAACCTAGAACAGATACCTAGAAATTCAGATTCTAGCTATATTAAATCTCAAAAGGTGAATTAATTTAAAACACTGCATGCAGAGAATATATTTACTGTTAAGTTGTTATGAATTGGTAGCATGTAGATTTGGTAAATAATTATCGTAAAATAAAATTGCCTTTAAAATAATGATTCAGAAAACAACTGGACAGAGTTAATTATAGTTTGTATCAGAATCTTCATGACTAGCATCAGCACATATCAAATTATCTATGTAAGCCTCAAAGCACTGAATCCAGAGACACTTGAATGGAATTCTACTAGGACAATCAGTGTTCTTACCTCTTACAGCAATGGGGGTTCATACTTTCCTTTTTAGATGGCAAAGAAATAGCATGTGGGAGCTCTCTCTCAAAGGGAGACAGCAAAAGCTCACCTTGCATACACAAGGTTTCTAGCTCTACAAAAACCCTGTGGAAAGTAGCACTTTATTTCTTCTACAGCCCAGAAAATATATTAAATCTCTTTAATGCGCCCTCACAATCCTAGTGCTTCTGGAGTTTAGGGCTTGCTGTGCTTCTCATCAAAGCCAGGCCCTGCTGGAAAAAACCAGCAGTGTCATACACAAAAGTGCTCTGTAAAACCCTTTGTGGTTCTATAGCACCATAAGTTATCCATGCAACTTATGAAGTGGCAGGGGAACAAATATGAGAACCAGACTATCCACAGATTTCAATACAGCAGTCAGGGAAGCTGAAAAACAGGATGAGCAGGATCAGAAAAATCAGTGCTGGCCCCTCTCTGAATTTCCTGCTCTATTTGCTCACTATATATAAAACATGACCGTGCTGTGGCCCACACAGGGCAGGGGAGAGAAAGGAGGAACAGGTCAAGGATACTCCTACTGAATCCAAAGGGTATTACTGATAAACGGGGAACATTTTTTCTTCCTTCTTGTCATATAACAAAAATGAAAGATTGCCACTAACTTGGTTTTCCAGTGTCAGATGAACCACACGTAGCACCTTTCTTTCCTTTTCTGTAATGAAAGAGAAGATCAATGGCGCACTTGCTGCTTCAGTTCAATTTTCAGAGAGTCTGTGACTTTGTAAACTCCAATATACAGGCAACTCGGAATTTCCAGGCCTATGTGTTCCCAAGTTTTACTATCATGGGTACTATCAGAGTCTAAAAATCATGGGCAGATTTGTTATTTTCCTAGAAGCCAGGAACATAGCTTTCCTGCTATATTTTCACTAGGCTTCCAGGTTCAGGTGGTATGGTTTTCTGACTTAAAATTATTTTTATTTATTTAAAGGCCTCATTAAACAAACAAATCAAGAAGCTAACAATTTCCCTTTTTATTTGTTAGATTTATAGTATTTTCTTCATGAGTTCAAGGTGGCTTAAAAATGGAGATCTCCCTTCATTTTATTGCCACAACAACTCTGCAGGTAGGTTGGGCAGAGATGGAACAACTGGTTCAAAAATAGCCAGTAGCCCTCCATGGCTAAGTGTAAATTTGTACCTGGGTCACCCCAGTCCTACTCCAGCACCTTTTGAGTAAAACTGATTTTTAATTTTTTTTATCCCACCTTTATTATTTTTATAAATAACTCAAGGTGGTGAACATATCTAATGTTCCTTCCTCCTCCTATTTTCCCCAAAACAACCCTGTGAGGTGAGTTGGGCTGAGAGAGAGTGATTGGCCCAAATTCACCCAGCCAGCTTTCGTGCCTAAGGCAGGACTAAAACGCACAGTCTCCTGCTTTCTAGTCTGGTGCTACATATTATCTATCACCAGTATATATGGTACATGATATATATGATGATATTATGATGAATCTATTTCCCAACCTCTGATACACACCATAAAAAGGTAGATTTTTTTAGTTTGTTAACCAGCCAGATAGCCCAGTCATATGTTTAATGTCTTATGTCAATTAAGGCTGCTCTGAAAAATATGTAGCCTCCAAAATCATTATTTGTGCCACTGCTCAAACTATGGTTCACAGGTAACTATGGTTTTCAGGCAATTAATCTCATGAGTACTTGGGCTATGTATGGCTGAAGCAATCAAAAGCATCATGTGACATTGGACCTTCTGTTCCAATGGATCATTCTGTGCTCTGAAAACAGCAGAATGCCCCTGCTCACTTTTTATTTGAAAAGATTACTCAAGATAAGAAGTGGGAAGGTCTTATCCTTCGTATCTGCCTGTCCAATAACACTATTCCTTTCATCAGGTTCTAGGGTGAAGAGGACTTAAACTGTTCATTCATCACTAAGACTCTAGCTGGCTTGGCAAGCAGGAAAGTGGAATGTAAGATGATTTGACAGGATGTCAACTCACTCAGTGTGTCAATCAGGTTGTGTCCATGCCTGCAAATTTCTCCCTGCTCACCAGCAGCCTGAACATGTGCTTACTCAGAAAGCAATCTCCATGCAGCTCTGTGGAACTAACTTTTTTGGCTTATAGTAATGAACAATACAATTCGGAAAGAAATCAGGGTTAAAAGTTACAGGACAGTAGCTTTGCCATTAATGGACCTTTTGCAGGAAGGGGGTATTGGGTACTCCCAAAAGTCCATTAAATACAAAAGTATTTCATCACAGTGATTTTTGTTATTGCATCATTATTCAAATAGAAATGTAAACCACATTAGGAAATCTGGGACATGAACCGCTGCAAATGTTGAAAATTAAGGTAAAATTAATATAAATTTATCTGTCTCATCTAGACTACTTTGGATGTAGAAGATCTGTCCATTATTTCAGCAGGATGTCCAGACTGAACTTTGATCCACTGCATCTAAAATCTGCTAAACAGGGATACTTTAAATCAAGGTTTCACAGTAGATAGGTTTGTATTCCATGATCAGCTAACAACCACCAAACTGCATCCTTGTATAGCTCTGTGTGTGTGTGTGTGCGTGCGCACACACATGTGGTATGTGAGAAAGAGAGAAAGGGAGGGAAAAAACTGCCCTGAGGATATTTTTCATAGGCTGCTTCTTTCTGTCTAAGTTCAGGAATCACAGCAATGCCTCATTACAAATCAAAGCTCGACATAATTTTTCCCTCTGCCTCATCTCTCCTTTAATGATTGAGTGCTTTTTAAAAAAAAAATTGATTCCCTCTTTCAAGGCTAAACCAAGGGAAGCTATCATATTCTGAGCTAATCCTTCATGCAAATAATTAGCAGTTAATGAACTGGCAGGGCTCCCTGAAAGCATCCTGATACAATGCTTTGATTGTACTCTTCTGCTATGCTTGCCCATGAAGTACGGAAAGAATGCTCTCTGAGCAGGCACACTTTGTCAAACGATATAGTCAGCTCTTTCCAAACCCCTCCATTCCTGTTAGCTGCAATTTATTACCATATATGCTCACAGATAAATCAAGAATTTTAGGTTCCAAAATCCACCCCAAAAAGTGGGCTCAGCTTATCCACAATACATACGGCAATACTTTTTTAAAGTAGCTGTATATCTCGTATATCCCAATGGATAAGCCAACCCTGGAATTTTTAATCAAAATACCATGAAAAATGTGCCATCCGTGGATAAGCCAATTGTGAAAATTAAAACATACGAAAATTTGGGGGGTCAGCTTATCCACGGGTGGGGCATTTTTCATGGTATTTTGGTTAAAAATTCAAGGGTCAGCTTATCCACAGATGGGCTTATCCACTAGTATATACGGTACATGAATGAATGACAAGAAAATAAGATCTCACTAGTGGAGGAAACAGAGAAATCTCACATCTAGGAGGCTAAGAATTGTGGAAACCTAATCAGCTAATTAAAACTGTTGGGAATTAAATGAGATATCATGTATGCAATACTTTAAGAAACAAATGTATAAAACCATTAAATAAAACCATCTGTTTTTTTCCCATGAAATTACCTTCAACTACCAATTACTCTTGAACCACTATAATGAAGAGACTCCACCTATCCAAACTATGACAATGATCATGTGTCTCAGCTCTGAATGAAAAAATTCAAGTTACATACTTTCGCATTGCAGTAGAGATGCAAATTCCTGATAACAGGAGCAGCAAAAACACCACCAGGATTGGAATAATGATAGCCATAAGTTTCAATCCTTAAAAAAAATTTAAAAAATTAAAACAACATAAATCAAGATTTAAAATATGTTGAAAACGAAGCTAGAAAACTGACTTGAGAGCTGGACTACACACTAATGATCACATTGTATTAGTATGTAAAGAGGAGTACATATCTTGAAGAGGCCAGGAAGGGCATTAAAGCGGGCACTCTTTATTCTACTCCAAAAGCAGAATTGACAGAGCACTATTCTATACTGACTTTAAAATGCTGTATATATTATCAGAGAAGTTGATGGAAAAATGGCTAGTGTAAGTGCCAAATATCTTGTTCTCCATAACTGGATCTTACTGAAGTAAGCTCATTATTCAATAAGCTCATTATTGAATCATTGCAGCCCATAATGATTAAATGATGCTGCCAAAATGGTAGAATTTCAATGGTGTGATTCTGGACCATTTGGAGGGGGTGTTAAGGATGAAAATGGGAGCAGGTTGCTGCCCACTCCTATTTCCATTCTTATTTTTGAAGAAAGCAAAAGAGAACATGTTACTAAAAATATGCTACTGCACTATCAAACTTCACTGATACTATCTCAGGAAGCAGAAGCCACAAGCGGAATGCTGGACCAATGTGTGGAGAACAGATAGATGTGGAAAATGTGTGTGTGTCTGGGAGAGGGGGCAACGGGGACTGCCTGCCTGTGGCACTGGACTGTGTGACCATTTTCTGAATGGTTGTGCCCCAACAGCCAAGGATGGATGGTAAATTTTTTCCTCCATTTCACATACACAGGTTTACACTGACTGTCATACCTAAGTTGCTTTCAATTAAAGGTATAGATTCTGTGATTGAGCGGTCATCTTTTTTAGTTGAAACACCTGTGCTTTGACTTGGTCTCTGCCAGAGTGGATGAATAAGAGAGCTGTTACCTGCAAAACAGATGAAACAATATGCTGACACCCTGTTTTGTGGGACAGTCAGATCCTACTCCTTATCAAATCTGTAAGGATAAAAATGGCTTACTTTGGGCTGCACGACAACCAATAAGTTCCACCTTCAGGGCTATTCTTTTGTGCCAGGTCTGTGGAATAATTCTCACAAAGCGAGCTACTATAGGGGGAATAAAATTATTCCGAACTACATCTCCATGATTTGAGTTGGCTTTGAATACCTGCAGTATGAAAGAAAAACAAATAATTAAACACACACAAGACAGGATAATCAATACTAGAGACAAGTTAGGAACAAGTGATTTATAAAAGACTGTTTCTTCTTCCACAAATTAATCCTTCAAGGAAATGTTGTAAAAGGAGGATAAACTGAGCAATTCAAGTCTCTTTTGTCAATGTCTGAAAATATACAATGACTATGATACTAGAAATGGGGTGGTTTTTTGTTTTGTTTTTTGAGTGGCTGAACAGCAATTTGAGTAGTTTCTGGCACAGAGAAGACCTACTTGATAAGATTGGAGAATCTGAACTTGGATGCCTCAAAGTGCCATGTCAGCACAATAATGCTATATGACAGATGGAAGAGTCAATTTCATTAAACAGTGAAAAGAGGAACATTACTTCCCATGCCACAGCATGATTACTGGCAGGTCAACTACATCACTGCAGGATAACATAACTTCTAAAATCCCTATAATGGTTACCAGTAACCAGGGCCCAATTTAAAGTGCTGGTCATCCCCTATAAAGATCTATTATTGTATTATATTAATTATATCTATAGCTGCCCATCTCAATCAAGTGACTCTGGGCAGCGAACATCACATATTGTATCATATCATATCACTGGGATAAGAACATCTTGAAAAACCCTACTAAGAGTTTCCCCCATCAGAGGTCAGGAGATCATGGACCAGAGAGAAGGTCTTTGGAACGCACTACCCCCAGAGATCTGTGATAACCTGTCCATCATGACATTTTGAAAAGCAGCCCAAACAGCCTTATTCACCAAGCTTTTAAAACTAGCTGATTCCTAGAATTCTGTGTTTACTCTGTTACAATCTGCCAAGTCTTCTGATTGGGACAGGCTATAAAAACTGCAAGCATGCAAATAAAGCCATCCTGAAATGAATGCTTTCCAGCTATCCCCTCTATCTCCATCCAGCATAGCCACTGCTGGATATTGATGATGGAAGTCAAGAACAAAAAGCCCTACTGCTTCAGGCCCAGGCCCATTTTAGCATTTTGTTTCTCATAGTGGTCAACCTTGGGGTGCTCAAAAGTCCATCCACCTTTGTTTGCAAATGGTATTTGAAATTATGCTTCCCCCAACCCAAAGAGAACACTGAATCTATAGGACCAATAGCCTTGATAGTCCTATCCCCCATGAATGTATCCAGTCTCCCTTTAAAGCCATCCAAGTTAGTGGCCATCACTATGTCTTATGGTAATGAAGTCCATAGGATAATTATGAGCCGTTGTAGACCTAGACATTTGAAGAACTAATTCTATCTAGGAGGGTCTTTTCCCACCTGTTGAAAGAAAGTGGGGAGAAAACCATCCCATTCAGTACCAATTTCTTCTGGTCCCTCCCCAGGTTTTAGTAAATAAATACCACCCAGATTAACTTTTTGTTAAATTCACATAAAAGCACCTGAATAAACAAATTACTATTAAATGTTTGTACAGTTTTATTACAATGGCAGATACGCTCTCCACCCCCTGCCCTGCACATGCATAAATAGGGAGGTACAGAGGTGTGAACTTTTGTGTGTGTGTTGTTTAAGATTTTGTCCACTTATTCAGAAATCTTTATTTCATTATTGCTAGCACCCTACTGCCTAATTGAAGTCCATCAAATTTGTTAGAGGAAATATAAAAAGGTCACCTTTCTTTGGTTGGTAGTAGGCAAGACTCATTTATCTCTCATAATTTAGGTTTAACACACCCAGGAAGAGGAGTGTCTTTTAATTCAAATCATTCCTGAGATTTTATTGCTATGTGAAACAATATTTTTCAAACAGAACAGCTAACAATGTTCAGTACGCCATTATACCCTAACCAGATTACTGCTGATTTATAACATTAGAATTCCCATTATACATACCTTATGTCTGGAGAGCACCAGATTAAGTGAGACAGTGTGCAAAATTTAGAAACCAGATGTCATACTAATTTTTGAAAACAAATGCTTAGTTGTTTTTTAAAAAATGTTGCTAAAGTTTTCACAGAAGATCCCATTTCTGTTATCTTACAACCAGCATTCACAGAAAAACATAAAAACATTTTAAGCATCTACAAAACAGACTATGGTTAAAAAAATCAGTTAAAACCTTTAAGTTCAACTGAAACAAATATATATGATGCAGGAAGTTAATCCAATTCAATTTCTTTGATATTAAGAGTCAAGAAAAGATTCGCATATAAAAGTACAAGCCAACATCTTTTTACTAATAAAGGATGAATTTCACCAGTTCCAACTGTGCGTTACCAGACAGTTTTGTCTACCATTTTCTTTGAAGATGAAAGGAGTCGTGGAAATCTAGATCTTCTCTTGAAAAGGAAACTGACTATTTTAGATCAACCTTCCCCAACCTGGTGTCTTCTAGATGTACTGGGACTACACTTATATTAGAAATCAGAAAGCTTCCAGGAAAGGGAAAAAGAACAGAGCAATATGAATGTTCTAGCTCTCAAAACTATAGAAACACATTTGAAAATGTGTAGCAGTAGCCATAATCAAAACTGGTGGATTCATAATAAAGCCATTAATAATGTTAGACATATTGATGGCATATATGCGATCCAGTGTGCAAGTTAGTTTTGCATACACTTCCCACAAAATTTTCTGAATACTGTGGGCTGAGAACAGGTAACCCTTTGCCAGCAGTTATGCTGGCTAAGAATAGGTCGCAGTTATAATTATAAGCTTTGGCTAATATATCTCCCTAAAAACCATTGATTCTGGTTTATTGTCTCTAGGGTTTCATTTAAAGAAGAGGCAAGATTTATTTGCCCAGTGTATTTTGTGGTCTTGTAAAAAAAGAAACTACTTCAGATAGCATACTGTACTTTGTTACTTCATGGCCTGTGCTTCTTACAGTTTTATCTAGTCAACATAATCTCTGATTTTGTTAATTAGCAATCCAGGCTATTGGAAAAAAAATCTCCTTATATTTTCACTAGTTGCTCTACTGTATACCACTATCTTTTGAGTGCTAGGGATAAGACAAGCTACCCATGACTCAGACAAACTTAAGGCTACCTGAAGCCCACTTCATTCAATAGGATTTTCACCATGATGAGTATAATACTGCTGCTTAAATCATTAAAAAAGACTGATGCACTGGAGAGAAAACCCTAATAACTCCTTCTTCCATTCCCTGCTCCATCCCAGCATTACCTTTTCTTCATTGCTCAAGATTCCTTTGTAAGTCTTCCATTTTGAGTTGTTATTTTTGTAGTTCACAACAAATGTCTTAACGTAATAATTAAAATGAAGCACAGTAGACCCAGTAGTTCTAATTCCTTGTAATGAAAGAAAACAGGATACAGTTTTTAATTAGTTAATAAAAATGAAACTAAACTTTCCTTCTAATAATATTAATATATTGAGACCAAACTTAAATGTGTCACTATGTTAACTTTATATTTTATCGTTGATTCCACCAATTCTATCAATAATGATAGAGACAAATGTGTGTCCATTTAAGAAGCCTGGTTTGCCACAAGTAGTAATAAGAACCAGAAAATATGTACATTCTGGATAGCAATTTTATATACAAGTGTAGTTCAACTCCACATTAATATGGCGTAAAGGATTGCATTGGCTAGCAGCTAGGGACAATTCTCATGAAATAAGACCATTGCATTTTATCATCTGTACCAGATCGGTTTATATAGGTCTTAAAAAGTCTGAGGATTCAGGATGCAAAATGTTACTGAGAGAAACACATTTCTAAACACAGTGGACATGCTGCAGGAAACCCAATTAAAACAAGACCATATGATCAGTAAATAGACATCACAGCTGGCTCTTCTTGTGAGACATAGCCATCTCGGTGTATTTGGCCCCTTCCTTTTGCATCAGGAGCCAAGTGAGAAAGTTTGAGTCCAAAGCAACAACGTATAGTTCATTCCACAGAGAGCTAGAATTCTTTAGTTGTAGCTTACTGTACGTCTGAACATGGCCACTGAATTATAGCATGTTCCATGAATAACTGACCCAGAGGCAGAATCCAACACTTTCATCAAACTGAAAAACAATGGTTGTGCCACACTTTTCATACTTGCATGCAACATCATGACACACATATAAAAGGAGTATAGCACTGTACTGAACAGGAGGCTTCTGAACTGACCTGTAATTCTTGTTTTCTCTCTCAAGTCAATTTCCAGCCACTGTCGATGGTTACTCTGGTTTGCTGCCCAAGAGGGTCCTGGAACTTTGAGCCAAGCCTTCTCAGGAGACCACTCAACTAACTCCCCAACTTCACTGATTTCATCCCAGGATGATGATGCAGTCACCCGAACATCCAAAGCATCTCCTCCGCCTAAATTCAATGCTTTGTCACAACCTTTAAGATTATAAAAAGTGTGTGTTTTTGTTTTCATCATACATGCTATAACAGAGAAATACTTGCTTTCTCCAGCAAGCCAACTATCCTAGGCTTTTTTAATGTTCTACTCAAATGTAGAACCCAATATCTGAACATAATTGTTGATGAGAAACACCTGTATATTATTTAGTAGGAGAACTGGATAAATTTCCCAACTGAAGCTTTTGATTTCCAGAGATGATGATTCTTCTGATAATAGGTAATCTAATTCATAAGTTGCATCATCAAGAACCACACAATGAAGAATATTTGGTGTTCAAAGTAAGTGTGTTGAACCCAAACACACTGTTAAGAGTTTAGCTGTATAAAGTTATACATACCTACTCAGTAGCAAACTAAGTGGATTTAGTTCTGAGAAATATCTGAATAATATTTATAATGACAACAGTACTAAGCTTTGAAGTATTAATTAAACTAGTTAAGCTTTAATGAATGAAAAAAGCAAAATAATAATATTCCTTACCATTTGAGTTAAAAATAAATCGCTTATTTGATAGAGATCCACTGTAAAGGGAAAAAAATGCCATAATTTTAACAATCTATTGTCACAGATATGTGTTTGTGAATGTTGTCTGTCTATCTATCTTTCTAAGCTATTTGGTTCACTTCTGTATGAGTTTGTTGGCACTTCTATTTCAGGGAATGAACTCTTTCCATGACCTAGAGTAAGGGTGACAGATCTGATGCCTATTACTATTTAACTGTAGTGTTGAGGTTGTGCAATGGACCCCCAGTGATAAATGCATTTTAGTTGTGGTTCACGGACCAAGGTTTAATATCATGGCTGTTCAGGCCTTGGCAACCAAGGACTGAATTTTGACACATATATCTTCATTTAATAGGCTGAAAATTGAACAAACTTGCCCACGGTCAATTGGCTTTTCTCTTTGAACAATTCAGCAAGCACACTGGGAAGTCTGCATTAATTGCAACAGAACAATATTTAACTTTAGACTTTGTGGTTTAGTTGCTCATGCTAAGGGAGGTGCAGGCCAATTGTGTAAAAAAAAGGAAACAACTCTGTATGGGAGCATATGGTTATATTGCTCCCTGTTATGCTAAGGTATGGTTTTAGTTGCAGATCAAATTATGGTTATTTAGGCTTTCTAGTTTAATCATGACTTACTTTGAAAGAGAAGGAAAGGTGCTGTACTTTATACCCTGGCTTTAAAAAGACATATGATCATCCAAACACCAAAACAATACTTACTCTTGGGAAAGGATGCCATTGGCCAAGATACCCTGATATCGATTTTTTCCTTTCAACTGAACTACATTGATCTGGCCACCCAGTTCATCTGCAATTACTCCAGCATGTATGGCAGATTTGCATAATAAGGATGTCTGATGTAACAAAGACAAATTAAACAAACAAACAAACCAATGACTATGTTTTAGTACTGAAATAACTCGCACCCATCTAGCCAATGAAAGAGGTTACTCTTTCAAAAATCAAGTCTAATAGAAAAGGAAAGTAACAATTCTCTGTAAATTATTTAATTGGAGAAGAGACAGCATTACTTGTGAAAGCCTTCTGAAAAGATTGCAACAACTTTACTTGTTAGGTAAATATGTTCTAAGGTTAATATTTTACAATGCAGCAATCCTTCCTTGCCCAGAAATCATTAACAGTGTCATTTCCTCAATATACAGGTGGGGAAGAATAATGCCACATGCTTTGGTCATTTGGCTGAAGATACTCATAATGAAAAGGGTGAGGAGGAGGACCATGAACTAGTTCCTAAAATAGTCTATTATGCCTGATTTGGATAAAATCAAAAGAAATGGCATCTGAAGTCCCACGCCAATTAGCACTGATCTAAATAAAGCTACACACCCACATAAACACACATACAAGGGAACACTATGAGTAATAAAGGAACAACCAGCTATTATAGTGACCAGATCAAAACATACAGAATTCTCTGCATACCTCCAAACTGTGCAAAGCCTAAAAGGTACACTTGGCTTCAACTGAGGTTTCAATGAACTGCCACATCAATGCAGCTCTTCAGGTGAAGCAATACCTTTTTGCTATACCCTACATGGCACTGCAGTGTTGTAGCTAGGTGACTGTTTTGCTGGCTGACAGTCTTCTGCTCATATGTGCAATAAAAATTTTCACTAAAGCAAAACAACGTATGAAGTGGTCTGATTCAAAGCATCAACTGGAGGCATTGGGGCAGAACCCCTGTTTTTAGATTTGCAGTGCTGCTTTGCTCCACTGACCAAAACTGAGACAGCTTATCAGATTTTGCAGATGATATCTTTGAGGGCAAAATCAAAATTCAAAATGACCTCAACAGACCTGAGCATTAACTTAAATGCAATTGAGTGATGCTTAAATGTAACTAATTCTGCATCTGGATAGGAAAAATCAAATGTTCTGATACAGGACTTGGGAGATCTGGCTTATTGGCTGGGCAATAAAGATCTTAGAAGGATCTAGGGTTTCTACTAGACCAGTAGCTGAACAGGAGGAAGCAGTGTCATGCAAAGCTATTAAAGGCTGGATGGCCACCTGCTGGAGATACTTAGTGGACTCCTGCGCTGAGCATTAACTATTTTATGATTCACACAGCCCTACTTAGTGGGGTAACAGCAGTTTCTCTGAACTTCATTCACAATAAGATTCCTACAAAATATAGTACTGTACCAAACTTTCAAAACAGTTTACAGATCACAACAGAAGGACTTTTTAGTTTAACAGGAAAACAGCTCTATCAATCAGGGCATGCATAGTACCAACCATCTAGTCTGAACTATATATTAATTAAACAAACAAACATGCTTTATGTGCCTCTCATCTTTAAGCCTGATTTAATAAGATTATCTTCACCTGTTCATATCACTATTTCCAGATCTTTAGTAAAACAGAATATGTTCCATGTTGCATAATAATTTATTCTACTGGCTTTGGCTTAGGTTAAATGTTTTGTTGATTAGCCAAAAACATTTAGAAAACGGTGCTGCCACTTTTCTTTTTCTTATCAATCTGCTCTTACATTGGGGTACTTACATCTCTGTAGCCTTCTATTATATTCCCAGAAATATCTCCTACTATATCTCTGCAACCAGGTGGACAGTATCTGCTGCCAGGGAAAAAAGAGGCCTCATTATTTGAAGTAGGGATTAGTAATGAAGTGCAGTACAGACACACTCACACACTATTTATCATAAATACAGGCACAAACACAAATGATGGTAAGATCAAGGCCTTCCCTCTCAAAATTCCAGCTGATTCTGGAAGTGACTCTGGGCAGCCAACAATCTGTGAAATAGCATAAATACCCACAACAGCAGCAACTGGAATGTATTTTCTTTATTTTTTGCTGTGAAACCTGAACTGGATGCCATGTACCAAGTCCTGTTTTATAATCCACTATGCATTGCCACAGTTCTCTCCTGCCTGCCCTCCCAGGTCCAGCTTTTAAAACATGGCTGGTTAGACCTTGATAGCATTTGCAGCTGCTCTGAGAATTATGTTAAACTGTTTCTGTAGCTTTACAGATGTGAACAGTTCTCTAAGATGCTGCTGCTTCATCACGGCATCCACTAGCAGCAGCTATCAGAGCCACTAGCATTTGTGAGGCTTGCATCAATGAATTTGAAAAAGGCAAGAAAAAGAGGAAAGTAACCAGCCAGGTGGTTCTTGAGAGCCTGATTCATGGCCCACAATCCTCTTTCATCTCTACTAGCAATTCTGCTGGGTGCGTGAACAAAGCATGCACATTCTGAGTAATAGTGTGGTCACATGCATATCGCTTGACTCATTAGCCTGCACCAAGTCCAGCTAAAAGAAATGCCCATCCTCACAGGTTCTGAAACAATGTCTTGCTTACGTGCCATTATCTTTAAAGCTGCTGCACAAGATACTTCTTTCTGTAGTTAGGAGCCAGACATCCTTGACACCAAAAGCACAGTCCTGACTTATTTTGGCGTTCCAAGTCACTACACTATGCATTAGGGCAGTGCAGCATTCTGCTGCAGCATTCCTTCATTACTTTTGGCATGTAAAGTCTCCCACAAGAAGATTTTACTGCCTCACTCAGACAAGCATCAAGTAGATAATCACACAGGCAGATTCAGATGTCTCCAAGTATTTCCTGAAAAATACATTCCTGTGGTTGGCAGTAGGGTTCCAGGCATATGGTCATGTCTATTATCTGGTTACAGCAATAAATATGTTACAAGCAAGATGCAACTTGACAGCCAGAGAGTCTAGTCCTTAAGCCTATACTTACCTATACTCCAGCTCTGCGTAGTGGCTTGCTCTTTCCAGACATGTGATTAGATCTGTTAAAAGAAAGTTATTTCTCAATCTGGAAGATACAGTGTACTTGTGAACTTACGTTTATACGTTCATATAAACAAACTTAGTCAATTAAAGCTAAAATGTCCTTTAAGAAGAATTAATAGCCACGGAGGTCCTGCAATGTTTGTTTTTCCCTTCCTAATCCTTTTTCCCTTCCCTATCCTACTTATAAATTTCTTCACTTGAATCCACCTTTTTTCCCAAAAATAATTACGGTAAAACTTCAATTTAACAAACCATCTGGGGGAAGAGTCATCCGTTAAACCCAAAGGTCAGAATTTACATAATTTACTTGTGTGAAATTCTAGTTTAGTCAGAATTGTATGCTCTGTCATAAGTCTAGAACAAGAAAAGGTAGATTTTTATGTACAAATAGGAAAAAGAGCATAGTTCAAGTTCTTTCATGCCAGCACACGGATTTTTCTAATATCAGTTTCTGACTGCAACCAGTATGTACTGGAATAGTAAGATGAAAGGCAGTTTTCTCTCTGTTTGCTTCTCCCTTGTGCTCAGAATGCTTGGCGTGCCAGCAAGAGGAAGGCACTCTTGCTGCAATCTGGCCACCTTCCCACTTCCATAACAAACAAGACAAGCAGGCAGCCAAATAAGAGGCTGACATTAGAGGAAGATTCTTTCTGTCACTAGCATTCAGCTCATCCTTGCTTCCCCAAAATTAAGGAATGGGAACAGAGGCTGGTTGGCTTGTTAGTCGCTGTTCCCTTCACAGCTAATCTCAATTCCTGCCCATACTGGTTTGAGGTATTCCACTTTACCTGGATGATCACTGCTGGTGAAGGACAGGAGAAAGCCCCTACCGGATACATGGGACCCACTCTCAAAGTGAATGGTTACTTCACGTGAATCTAAGATGATTTCTTTTGGGATGGGCACACTGCCACAATAAGGTCCTAAAAACAGAACAAGTAAAATTGGAAAACTTGTCAAAGATACAACAGAGACACACCAAAGAATAGAATATATTCTTTATCCATAGAACTTAGTTTACTATGTGTATAGTTGGTTGGTAATCTTTGAAATTAGTTGAATAGCTAAATTCTTGCCACTCTGCATTCAATAAAAATGAAACACTGATACTAACATTTCAGATTATTTTAGCTTCAAGTTCACAACCAGAGTTTAGTAGCTTTGAAAGTATAGCTTTCTTAAAAGAACAGTAAATAACACCACACAATCAAAGTTGGTTGACTTTTTATGGTCTCTCAGCAAGACAGCATCATCAGATTCAACCAAAATACAGTTTTAGCAGTTTTACATAATGGATGAGAGAGAAAAAACCAAGCGCACATTTCTTATAATACAGTATACGTATGTAATAAATGCAGTGTATTACATGCAGTGTAATTTTTTTTTTTAGTTCTTGGTTTTAGTTTTGTTTTTATGATTTTATGGTTTGTAGTTTTATTACTGCTGTGAGCCGCCCAGAGTTGTGTTTTAAGATAGCCTTACAAATCTTTTAAATACATTAATTAATTAAAAATAAATAACACTATATAGTATTTACAAACTATATATTAATATTTAATTATTTCTTTTAAAAACAAGAATAGTAATATTTCTCCTTATTTTCTTCCTCTATTTTGAGAAATTCAATCATTATAATTGAATGATAAATTCAGTCATTATAATTGAACCAATTTCATTAAGTAAAACATTTTAAGCTGTTACTTTTTATCTTTGAATTCTTTGGAAAATTTGGAAATGCTTTTGCTGGCTTAGTTCACCATTTTATTTAACTATATTTTAAAATAATTAATGCAATATTATTTACTTTCCACAAAGCACTATAAAATGTTTGTTAGAAAGCAAGGTGAAAACAATTGGAAATGCTCAACTGAAAAGAGTTAAAAATTTGGAGATAAAAATAAGAATAAACTATAAAAATTAAATGAAAAAAATTAAGGGAAAAAGATAGGGTGTTTACTGATAGCAGAAAATAATGAAGGAAGGTGAACAGCAATATTGTAAAAGATAATTAAGGTTATATGAGGGATGTAGAACAGTATTATTCTAGATCCAAAAAAAATATTTAATTTTTTCTCTTATGTCATATTAAATATTATATAATGTGTAAACATTAAAGAGGATTACAATGTCCAGAAAAGTAGGCAATTTAGGATTTTTGTGGGTTTCACTTACTGAGAATTCTGTAGGAGTAAAGATTGTGAGTCAAATTGATAGGCTAGGAAATAATACTAACAACAAAATGTTTCAGAAACATAGATATGACCTCATTTTAGCATGGAAGTTGACCAGACCTGTGTACCTATCAGCTGAACAACCTATTCAAAGTTGTATAAAATACTTGGAGGAGAAAATTACCTTTACTGTAAGATCTGATGTCCTTAACCACAAAGAAAATGTTCAAAGATTAAAGGTTTGAAATTCACAGTGGCCCACTCTGAATGTAAAACCCTTGGAAAATGATCAAAACAACCAAATTCACATTTAAAACAGAGGGTTTCAAACTCAAAACAGGATGTTTCAAATTCAAAACGGTTTGAATTCAAAACATTTCGCACAAACCTAGGAATTACTGTCTCTTGTCTCCTGTTAAATTAGTAAGACCTTGAAGATTCCTTAAGGCTAAGGAGCCACTACAGTATGTAATTATGCTTTATTGAGAGTTTTTATTTTTAATAAACTATAGATTGAAGGAAGTCTGTATTATGTTAGAAGAATGCCTGAATTACAGCCCACCAAAAATTGTAGTGCACAGTTTTAAAAGTTCTTACTTGCTTTAGGAGTTAAGAGGTATGTGATGAAGCATGAACACATGTTTCACCGTAGTCCAAAGTGTTTTGTATCATTACAAACCATTTCCACCAGCCTTTTCATATGAATACTTCTAGGTGGCATTACTACAATAAAAATAACCACCACAATCTAAAAGTATAACAACTGAGGGTGGGAAGGACTGCTGTTGACTCATCAAGAGAAGCCAAACAAATTAATACTGGTCATAAAATTCTCTGGAGCATTAAACATTAGAGCCAAGGAAGCTTCCAGATGCAGCCTTGATTCTTCATGAAAATTGTGACATCATATTGGAGACAGTGAAATATCCCAGCTTGACAGTCCTTCACGATTCTATTTATCTACGGTTTGATTTATCAGTTCTCAATCAATGTATGTACACACATGCATATGTACATACAAGAGTTTGGTAGATGGTCGGCTATATAAATTTCTTTAATGGATAAAAATAAATTCCCAACATGCGCTGGAAGTCAACACTTTAATGAACTAAAAAAAAAAAAAGGAATGGAAGGAAATTACTACTTTATGTTTTGAAGGTTACAAGAAAAATAAACATTTTCCCCCCTCCCTTTTTCAGACTAAATTTGCCTCCAGATATTTTCCCACAGGTATACTTCTAGTATCTCTTATTTTTCCCAATGACCTGTCTTGCCCTCAAGTATAATTAAGACTGTTGAGTCATTCTAAGGTTGACTGGTCTGAGGCTATGACTCTTTGAAAGTAACATACCGAACAGTATTCCAGATACTCTAAAAGAAATTCTGCACCAAAAAACTAGACGTGCCTGTACTAGTGAAAGTACCTTTCACAATTCCATAAAAAAAGAAATACAAGGTAAAGAAACAGTTCTCAATAATTCAGCGTGAAGCCTGTGAATAGTACAGGTCTTTGTTATGACCAGCGGTCAAAACAATAAATAAATTGATTGACTAATAATACAGGTCTAATTCCAGGAAAGCTGAAGAGTGTTACTGTCTCTAGCTCAGAGAATCCAAACTCCAGCTGAAGGAACTCTTGAAGAGTGAAGACTAAAATGCAGCATTAAAGGACATACGTTACTTGCATAAAGTCCCAGAATTAAAGTTGTCTTTCTATTTAAATGAATCTCAGATGGCAAGACTTGAAGAAAGCTTTTGTTCAAGATCTTGGAGAACCACTGCCAGGGGAGACAGTACTGTATTAAATGGTCCAACCGATGATTTTCATGCTCTTAAGAAGTTATACACTTCAGCAACTTAATTCATTTGAATGTTTCTGTACATTGCAATAATGATATAATTGCCCTAATTCTTTTTCTGTACTGACCACTACAGTGTCTAAGTAAGGATCATATTATCCATGCTCCTCATTTTAACTGCCTAATGCTCTGCAACATTAGTGTCAGATATCAGCAGAAAAATAGGTTTTCCATATTTGTTAGGGGAGAAACATTTATTTTATAATGTTACAAAGATTATATATATTTTTACTATCATAGTGGAAGAGTAACTACTTATGCCTCTTTTAATAAGGTGAAAACCAATGGTGTTAAAATATATAATTATTTAGATCTGAAAAGCACACAGAATCCAAGACTTTGCATAAAAACAGCTATCTGAACAGAACTCCTTGACAAATTCTATAGTGTACCACCCATTATCTCAGTCAGGCAGAAGTGATACAAATATAATCTGAAAATTCTAATCTTCTGTAACCTTTTCAATATTCCATATTATGTAAATCAAGTAAGCACATATTTTGGCTATTTAATTCTTCACAATCATGTACTTTTACAACCTTTCTTTAGCCATCAAGCACTGATCTTTTTTTACTGTAAACCGCCCAGAATCACTTTGCAGTGAGATGGGCGGTGACAAATTTGAAATATAAATAAATAAATCAAAATAAAAACACCTTTATGTTTCAGAAGGTAGTCTCATTCCTACTTGATTGGAATAAAACTGAAAGCTCTTATATTGTTTTGTCACACTAATCACTGTGTGGTAGTTTATGTAAAGAAAAACAGAATTTGGAAAAAGACTATGCTTTAAGGCAATGATAAAATAAGGGCTATTTAATCATGTCAGAATAATGGTCTACTACCAAGTTGCCCTGATCATCATATTTTACTGATCAATTTCAGACTAGTCTAGCCACCAGCTCCATTTTACTGGATGTTACAGCATTTCTACAAGTATATACATGATGCATATCTGCTGTAGTTGGACTCTGAAATCATGTCTTCCATTTTCAATACAGAGTTAGGCTTAGGGTGGCTGGTTGGGTGACTATGACGACTTGGGCACTATTTTTTTGTACCCATGTACACATCCTTTTCTCTAAACACTTTAATCATCATTTCTTGCATCACCTAAATGGTCTCTAACTTATGCTATTGCTTTTAGATGCCACATAAGTCTAAAACAAAAGGAATATTCAGTTTTGTGTTTCTGTAATGGAACGTGAGAATGACCTTGGAAGACAGGGGGAAGAGATGTTGTCTAAGGAACAATCAGATAAAAGGGGGAGGCGCCTGCAACTGAGTAATGAGAAAGCAGAGAAAGAAACTTAGAAACAACCTGCCCTAACTGATCAGACAGTAAAAAGGAATGGCGGGAGATTTGTACTTTCAGACTTGCAAGATTCTGCTAATGTAGCCTAACAACCAAGTAGAATAAGCTCATCTGGTCATGTTTCCTGTCTGGTTTACAGGAGGGCTGACATCAATCTTGCAAGTCTAAAAGTACAAATCTCCCACTGTCCCTATTTACTGTCTGATCAGTTAGGATGGGTCCTTTCTAATTTTCTTTCTCTGCCCATTACTCAGTTGCAGGCGCCTCCCCCTTTTATCTGATTGTTCCCTAGGCAGCATCTTCCCTCCCCACCCCAGTCTTCCAAGGTCATTCTCACATTCCATTGCAGTTTCAGCTGCTTTAAAAAAAGGAAGAAGTGAATCACTAAGCACTGGTGAGAGCTCCCATCTCACCCTGCTTACTGGGTCTTTGGCTCGTCTTCACCCCTGTAGCTGATAAACCACCAGACTATCACAGTGTCCTTGCATTTCTGCAGCTCCCTCCTCAGTGACTGGTGCTTTAAAAACACACACACACACACAACTGCTGGACAAACACAGTGCAGATAAGGATGAGAACAGATTATGGTAGGGTGATGATTTTATACTCCTTAATTGGTTAGTTTGTGGGAGCTTTGGACAGCTCATCTAAAGAACTTGGCAGCTGCAGTGAGAATGAGTACAGATCTTTGTGAAAAAGATTCTGAGGATTTGGGGAGTGACAACAGTACTATGGAAATGCCTAAAGTCTTTTAACAAATCAGTTGTACCATCACCTCTTTACATACCGTGCACTGTTGTAGAACTGTAGATGATAAGATAGTTAGATTCACATTTCTGGGATTCTATGTCCAAGTCTCCAATTTTTAAGATCAGCTGCTTTCCATGAGGTACCTGAATTTTCTTTTCACAGACAGTGTGATTGGGATACGTCCCAGGATAGTTTTTGGATGCCAGAGTTCCACTGTCTTGGTAGATGACAACAGACCCACATCCATCACCTATTTGAAGAAAGAAGAAATGAAAAACAAAATGGATGATTTAATAAGCCTACATCAACAGGTATATACCTCCTCCACTGCACTTCACATTCAAACTCTATTAAAATATCACTGCCGACTTACTGCTCTCATAGATTTGAATGTCTACTGTATTTTTAAAGCAGATTCTCAATTATTTTTTATAAACAGAGGGAGATGTGAATCACCAGTTCAGGGGTTATTACACTTGCATGAAAAATGTTCTTTGTTGTCAAAAACAATAGCGAGAAGTGTGCACAGGATCAAATTATCCATTAGGCACAACAGGCACAGTACCTAGGGCCCACGGAAATTTCTTAATTTTTTTTAATCAGAATAAAAATGAAGTAGAAGTTATTAATTTTAAGCTTTTAAATAAATATTTAATTTCATGCTTTTTAATAAAAAACAGGCAATAAATGGACAACATTTGAACATCAAACTGATGATTTTATTTGTAACCCATGGGCATAGCCTGGATATTAAATTTAATAATCTTGATGATATCAGCAACAACTATTATTACAAAATAATATACATAATATTTACTATTCCCTATTTCTCTATAAAAATACAAAGAAAATATTGAAAATCATATGAAATATATTACAAACACAACATGCATAAAAAATTGTAAAATTTAAAATACAGAAGCAGAATCGGACTTACAGATCTACTTTTATATCACCTGGAATACTCCTTGTTTCTTGCTAAGTATGATCTGAGAAACAAATTTCACCACTTATAAGTAAAATCTGGATCTGAATCAGATAAAAGTAAGTGACATAAAATGTACCTCATTTACCTATATAGCTATTTAAAATATTATTAGCAGATGATGAGAATCCTTATAAAAGAAAATATATAAAAGACATTACACCAATTTGACAGACCACCAAAAGATAGGGGGCTATAGCTGTTCTGAACAGGGGACACCTGCAAATATATGCTGCGTAATTGCAGAAAGTAATGTTATAACTTTGATTTATTTTATTTTAGTGTTTATTATTTTAACTAGTTATTACAATCTATAATCTTTTGAGTTGGGCAGACTATTAAGTAAGTATAGTCAGACTAGTAACAATGTATGGAACTATCCTGGGAGGAAGTCATTGAAAAGAATCCAAGGCAGAGATTTTAATAAATTTGTTGTTGGCACAGCTTCAGGCTGTTCTGCTAAAATGGTTTTATCACTATTCCAAATACACTATTTTATATCTTTTTTGGCTTTAGAAATCCCATAGATGCTATGAAGGATGGTGAAAAGCCACATCCCCCTAGATTTATATTCAGAGAGTTATCAATCTGAAATGTTGTTGTTCATATAAGGTCAAAGGAGTTTAATTCTTTGGAAGAAGAATGGAGAAATACCTTCTCCTAGCATTGTCGATAAAAGTGGAGGATATTGAATACTTTCCTACAGAGAAGTTACATACAAAATCTTACCAAATGGGGTTATCTAAGAATTTTACACTTGGCATTTTATGAAATACTGCAATAATTTGGAAGATCTACAGAAAAACATAATCTGGCTCTGGAACTATGCAGTATTTATATTTTGATTTTTGCCAAGAAACAAATGGTTTAAAAACAAATT
The DNA here is from genome assembly GCF_059951505.1 of Python bivittatus. Lineage (NCBI taxonomy): Eukaryota > Metazoa > Chordata > Lepidosauria > Squamata > Pythonidae > Python > Python bivittatus. The sequence goes on along the minus strand of NW_028277030.1, from coordinate 62,891,020 downwards.
ATTCTAACAACAGCAGATGACCTAAATAGGGAGCCACTCCTCCTCAACCTATATTTATTTAAAGGATTTTTTAAAATTAGCAAATGGTCCTCTTTTGTATTCCAAAATAGGATGATAGCAACTACAAGGTCCTTTGACATGTTTGCACAGTGTTTCTGAAAAGCAATTCTACAAAGAAGCCAAAAAGTAAAAAAAAATTGGGTATAGGATAGTTATTTTACTGTACTCCCCCTTCCCTTTGTACATACAACTGCTAAATCAAACTGGCAGCAAATACCCTTGCATTTCTAGGAATTATACTTTTCTTGAAATTATAGGAGCTAGGATAATGTATCCACGCATACTTGGAGTAAATTCCATTGCAGGAGAGTTGTAAAGTTTCTTTTTTCCTTATCAAACCATTCCCAACCATCCAAAATGAAAGGCCATGTACCATTAAAGGGCAAAATAGAGGAAGTTCTGCAGGAAGTCACCATGTTTGCCTGCTTTATATACAGAGATGTTTCTATATTTGTTTTTAAGCCGGAAGAAGTAATCAGAACCTGCCAATGACTAATGGGTTCCTTGTCTTAATATCAATCCAAATGTATATAATCTATTAGAGAAATTGCTTGTTACTCAGTTTTTGTTAAGTTTAATTATACACGTTTACCAGAAAGTGTCAGCATCTCTCTCTGCTATGTTTGGGAACTTTTATCTGGTAGTAATGCTGAAGGATGTCAATATATCTTTTTATTAAACTGGATCCTGCTAACCCAGGTAAAATCAGTTTATGTATGACACCAAGGATAGAGAACCTGTGTCGTCTAGTTGTTGCTGAATTTTAACTTCTAGCATTCTTTATCAGTGACTATGCTGGCTGGGGCTGATGGAAATTGTAGTCCAGCTGTATCTACAGAACTATAAGTACTCTCATCCCTGATCTAAACACAAATCCCTAAACAAAACACATCACAAATAGAACTTAACCTGTGCCATTCAAAAGTGTGATTACTTCATTTGGGGAAAAAAGTGTGGCTTAATATATCCCAGCACTTCTTATTAAGAGCAGAAAAGACTCAAGAATATCAGATGTTAGCCACAAAGGGAATGTGTATCTGGAATTCCTTCACCTCATAGGTTTCTACTTAAGTATTTAATTCCAAATCACACACATAGACTAATATGGATTTGAAGGTTAAAGAATTTTTATTTGGGGCAACTCACACAAGTCTTTCTGGTTTGACAATCCTAGAATGACTAAATATTTACTAAAGTTTGTTAAGGAAGTATGACAGCACAGAAAAAAATACGAAGTTTGTATTGGCCCAGGATGAGTACATTTCAATACTCAAAGGCTTTCAGAGAGAAATCCAGCTGCCATCAGGAAAATAAATCTGATGAACTATTATAGTGCATCAAGAATTCAAAGGAATTAAAAGGAAAATAGCTTCTGTTTTTATTTTACTGCTTTTTAATTGAACTCTTCAAACTTTTAAGACAGAAGTGGAAGGCTGTCAAAAAATATGCATGTTCTTCCTTCTCTCCTTTCTTTCACTGGGTTCCTATATCATTCTAAGCCATAATGTGGTATCAGTGTAGTATGACATGAGAACTAAGCCAGAATGGTTTGTAAAGCACAGGTTATGGCTTAATATTGTATAACTCAAATCAGTATGGCTTCCTTAACAAACAAGTTAGAACAATGGCTTAGTGCAATATTTTAACCCTCCCATGGTATTTGGAATATATCAAAACCCTAACAAATACACTTAATGAATTTATTGCCCATTAGCAGAAGCTTTCTTGGCAGGTCACAAAAGACTACAAAACACAAAATAATGTAATATTTAAAACACATTAAAAACAGGTGTAGACCAAGGAACTACTGTACAGTATATAGAAAAATGGATGCCAGCAAGCATGAACCTGTCAGGCCCAGCCCAAGAACAATGATGAAACAGTCCAGTCGAGTACAGTTCCTTTATTTGCTTACATCTTATAGACAGAATCTTCCCAAACCAAATCTATACTAGAGCAACTAGTGGATATAACCTGGGAGATTCTAGGGAGGGCTATCCTGAATGTCTTACTCTTTTCATGCTCCCCCCCCATGGAAGGTGTTGTCTTTTGCCTCCTTTCCCTTGCTGGAATGCCTCCCCTCCTTCCTGATAGCCTTGATCTCCCACATCACTCTCCTCCTCATAGATACATTCCATCATAGAACCCCTTATAGAAAGTCAAATTTCCTAGATAGTCTATCCTTCACAGCTCTATCTATCAATGATTTAATTTATGACAGATTTACAACACCTATTTATCAATACCAATGGTCCTCATAAACACTTCAGAGGCATTCTCGAAAAATAAAATGGTGGTGACTACAATCTGGTGTTCTGTTTAATAATGTGCCCACCAGCCTGGAAAACAGACAAAGTTACAGTAAACTGAGGTGCTAGAAAGCATCATGAGAGGCTTGAGAGGATGGTAGGCACCTCACTCATCTGCTGTCTCTCCATACTCCTCATGGTAGCCATTTGGTGAAAGTGCCCACAGCATGCTTTCAGAATTCCAAATTAGGTTGGAAGCTATGACTTAAATGTTGCTACTCCGGGCAGAGGTGGCAGTGGGAAGGGGCTTGCAAGTATTACCACCAGTGACATATCTAGATTTCTGATCCATAGTTTGCTGGTCTACATTCAGGGAACACCAAGATTCCTCTGGCAAAAAAGAAACATATCCCTAGGTTTCAAATGCAATGTTGGTGAGGCTATAGAAGAGCTGTCTATCTAAGAATCTTGAAGGCATCCTCATTCAGCAACATTACTACTTATTATTCATCAGTCGAAAAAGTTCCATGGTTTTTGGAAATTCATCCAAAAGCAATATAAATGCCAATGAAACATAATGCTTACACTGTGCAAATCATTTGACAAAGTAAAATATTTGCAAAGGGGCCCCCATCGATCAATCCTTAAAATACACAAAGCAGCCGCAGCTGATTAAAAGATAAGCAGAGCTGCTTTGAGGCCTTCTGGACAGATACATGCATGCCCAGAAGACATTCTGCTGGGACCTGGTGGAAGTGCCTTCTAGCCATGCACACCCATATCCAGAAGATCTTGGGAATGCCTCAAAGCAGCCATGCCTTCAAGCAGCTGCTACTGATTCCTGGCTTTGAGAAAAGATCCAGAGGGGAACACGTATTTTGTATACAACAAAGTAATTCATGTACCAAATCCCATTTCTTCACCTGAAAGAGGTTGAGCGTCATTTAAATTGGACAGTGATTCACTAAAGTTTACAAACTGGTCAGTCTTTAAGAAGCCACAAGACTTTTGGATGCTTTGATTTGTACATGTGTAACATTCATTTGTTAATGTCAACAAACAAGTTCCTTCAAGGAATTAAATTGCATCTGTGTTTTGTCTTCCTCAACTAATGGAACAAGAGAAAGGAGCATTTCACAGGAAATGGTGCAGTTTATTGCAGCTTGAACACATCTCCAGTTTTTCAGCTGAGAGGCACGGTGTTCTCTCTAGTTTGGCTTCCAGGTTTTCTCAGCAAAAAGGGGTTAAAATTCTTAAGTAGATCTTTTCAGGAAGCAGCTCCAGTTTTCTTTCCTGAGGTGGAGCCTTCAATTCAAGATGTAATAGGCCTCAAGGAACGGCATTGTTTCTTGCTTAACTCTGACATGGCTCTTCTCTTTTGTTCCTTAGATTCGAGCCTCTCTCCTTTTTTCTTTTCACAGGCACAGCAATGCTGAATAGCAATAACAACTCCTTGCCTGAATTTTATCTGACTTTTCTTGAGAAAGAAAGGGAAGGAACAACTGGATTGCCCAAACTAGGTAGGACCACTAACTTCCAGCAAGCACTTTTTGCTTGCTTCCTATACCTATGTACCAATAATAACCAAGAATCTTTTTTTTAACCCACTGTACTTTGTAGAAATGAGTCCCATATTTCATTATATTTGTCCATACAAAGTCTATGTCTATAGGCAATCCACTCATAAGTAGCAAGTGCAATCAGGTCTTCAACCCATTGATTAAATGGGGCCATACGTTTATCTTTCCAATGCTGCAATATCAGTCTTTTGGCCATAGTTAAGGACATGGAGAATCCATTTACATTGTCTGGTTGTCAAGTTCCATATATTAAGTATACAGTTCAAAAGAATATTATCCTCTGAAAAATTTAGCTTTTGTCGCACAATCATATTTATATAATCCACTACTTTCTCCAAAACTTAGTAAGTATAGGACATTGTAAAAACATATGCTTTAAAGAGGCATTATCCTTATTACATTCCAACAGAATGCTGTTTATGATAATCCTTTTCTATACAGACATAGTGGAGTCCATTAAATTCTAAATATTATTTTTTGTTGAACAAGTTGTAGTTTAAGGTCCACTGACACTCTTGCTATAGAAGTTAAGACACTCTCCTATTGTCTAGGCAATATAGAAACCTCTAATCCTTTATCCCACTCATGCCTTAACATCTGCATACCAAATCGATTTATTGATAACAAATATCTATACAAACTAATAGTAGGTTTTTTAGTTTTAAAGGATTTAACAAGTTGTTCCAATATCTCAGGTGTCTCAGAAGCTGAATATTCTGCTGGTCCAAACAAGGTTGTTAACAAATGTTGTAACTGTAGATATTGCCATTGGGTTACATCTGATAGATGATATTTATCTCTTAACACAGAATACATTAAATATTCACTTTCATCATCTATCAGTTGGTCCAAAGTCAATATTCCTGCTTCCATCCAATTTTTCCATGTCACCATCTTTTTCCCCAATTTTTAAAGTTGGGTTTCTCCATAAAGTCAATTTAGCATGGGAAAAAGGGTCGAATCTTTTTTTATTAGACATTACATTCCATAGCTTTCTAACTGACGAAATTGTTTCTAAAGATATTAGAGTTTTAGTATATTTTGATCCTAATACTGTCCATCTGACCAAATGTATTATACATGTATATTCCAAAGTTGCCCAAGAAGGAAAATTAACACCACTTGTTGGCTTCCTGTACTTAATACTTGACAAAAGATAAGCGGGATGATATAGCTTCAGCTTCAGAAGACTGAATCCTCCCTCATTAATTGATAATTGCATTTTCTGTAAAGATATTTTCGGAACTGAAGAACCCCATAGAAATTTTCTAAACAAAGAATTTATTTTCTGAAAATATTTTCCAGATATAAGAACTGGAATTCCTCTCAAGTTATAAATGAATTCGGGAATAATATTCACTTTGAGAGTGTTTACCTTTCCCCAAAGGGTGAGGTTTAATGACTTTCATCTATTGATAGATGAAGAAACCTCTCTCTATATTTTATTTATATTACAGTTTGTTAACTGAGTTATAACCTCTGGTATACAGCTACCTAAATATTCAATAGATTTGGTACAAATACAGAAGTGATATTCCTTAAATGAATGGGTAACCAAGTTTTCACTTACTGGCATCAATTCTGATTTGGACCAGTTAAGAGAGTGGCCTGCTATTTTACTAAAGGCATCAACTGTTTGCATCAACGCTGGAATAATAGTGTGATGTTTAGAAATAAACAAAAGAAGGTCATCTGCAAATAAAACCAATTTGTGTTCAACATGATTGTTATATAACTCTATTAGAAATATATATGTACTTGAATATTTGTATTAGATAAGCATAATTGTAACTGTTCACTGTTATAATGATATATTAACACGTTTTTCTTTTTGTTGTATTTTTTCACCTTTATGTTAAATGACTTTTATGTATTTTTTCTTCTTTTTGTAACAAAAATAAATAAATAAATAAATAGGGGGGGGGGGACTAAAAAATAATAAAAAACCCAATAACCAAAAATCTTTGCTCATTAGCCTACCCTCCATTTTACCCCAAATCAAGCCACACATCAGATAAATGTTTGCAGTTGTCCACTGTCATACAAGGTAGTCACGTTATCTGACTCACTCTTACGACAATCCCATATGATGGGCAATTATTATGCAATGTAATGCTGATGTGGAAGAAGCTGAGATACAAGCAATGATCCGCCTAAGGCCACTGAGTGAACTCCTAGTAAATCTGAGATTGAAGCAACTGACCTCCCAGCTACTCATTCTTAGGCAGCTATACTTTGTAGCACAAATATGTTTCCTCCTTCTAACATATGTTTCCAGCTTTTCAAAGGTGTAATAAACAAAATACTTTTTCATTAAGACTTACTGTCACCCAAAACCAGAGACAGGTCTAAGAAACAGCTGACCTTCAAGGGTTTTAAGAAATTGCAGATGTGTCTATTATTTCTTTTCTGCACTAGATACAATCTGATACTTGCAATTCTTGGTGACTAATGCAGTCTGCAAAATTCTGTGTTTGTTGCAGACCTCTTTATCACAACTGTTGGCCTATTTTCTTAAATGCATTTAATTTTTTCTCTTATAATTTGTGTACTACCTTCCTGAGAACTTGGAAACTTGCCCCTTTTTTACAGCATACTAATAGGTCCTAATGAAGGTGTTGACCAAACTGTGGATTTTGTATTTTTCTCTTTTTTCTCAAAATGGTTCTTTCACAAATTATAATCTTATAACTAAATACATGGATAAACCTGTCATGGATTAACAGGGTCAAACAATATAAAGCACTCAAATCAGCTAATACAGTATAACTTGAGTTCCTATTTGCAAGACCATGTTTTCTAGATGTATGAGACAAAACAAAGATTTTGGGATATCAGGAAGGACTGGAGAACCAAAAGAAGGAATCTCTCCCCTTTTAAACTGCTGTAGGAAAGAATATGCGGCAAGCCTTTGAGAGATCTGTTGTGTATACTTCAATATTTTTGTTTAATTAACTGGATATTTTGATTCTTCTTAATTAACAGAATATTCAGATAGTCCTCCCCCTAGAATTGTGGAAATTCACAACTCCATAGGAAACAAGAGCTTTCCTGTATTTCAAAACTCAGCAACTTCAGAACACTGCATTTCCACAATATCATTTAAATGAGCCACTTGCATGTGGTAGCCTGTATCCACCCATCATCTGAGTTACAACTGATTGTTCTGATAGTGGAAATTCCCACAATGTACAGATAGCAAAGTTCACCTGAAGAACTTATAGATAACTACCGAAAGATTATTCCGTTAAAAGAAAAACAAATTACAGGTATATTCTAGTTCACAGTGGGACTACTTTCTGAGATCATGGTATAGAAAAACTAGTTTTGAAGTTGAAAATCAAGCAGCTAATGATAAAGAATAAGAAAAATATGATCACTCATTGCCTGATGAACTGCTAGTCTTAAATCATGTTCCTTAAAACATTGTCCAGGTCCACAACCACTCTGAGATTTAATTTTGCAGAGAAAACTTGAAATGTCAGGTAGAGGAATCAAAGCCACAAATTCCAAACTCCTTAAAAAGATAAATTTCACATGCCACAGACCATGCTATTTAAAGGTCAGGTGTGATTTCTGAGATTTGCAGATGATTTTTTTATGAAATGAGACCCCGCTTCTACAAGATACAATACCATTGGTAACATGTGCTTGAATTAACCAGTGTGAATATTACCAGTGTAATATTTCATTTCAGCACAGTATTTGTCAAGCCTTATGTACACGTGCTGGAGTGAGACCTAGCAGAATCTTATCCCAGCATGGCCCACAGTCCTATTCAGATATTTACAGATTACATGGATGCTGACTCTATTCACCCCACTCACAGCTTTCTCCACATTGCTTAGGAAGGTTGTAAAGGAGACTGGCTGTGCTAGTCTCTTTCTGCAATCAGGTGGAATCTCTACCTTTTCCATGATTGTGCAGGTTTCCTAAAACTGGAAAGTGAATGCAGTTACATTCTGTCTAATCTTTCTGTTCCATGTGAAAACGGTAGGAATTTAGGAGACAGGACAACCCCACAGCCCTCAATAAGGCTACCTCACTTTTGAGCTCTACATGTGCCCATCTCTAACACACCAAGGTACCCTGCAAACAAGATGACATTAAAGAGGTCAGTGGTACATGCACAGAAGAAGAACCCCCTTTATTACATTGAGGAAACTAAAGACCATTTAAAAAGCCCTTCCCCCAGAACGCTTGAGGTCAAAGAGCTGGACCAGGAACCCTACAGGCCCAGTTACCTATTTGCAGAATAGACACAAAGTCAGCTTTTTTTTCTTTTCTTTTTTTTTTAACAAAGGCTGAAGTGAAAGAAAGGCAAAAAGAAACATATGCAGGTGGGAACTACAGGATAAAAAGTTGTAGACTGTATTGTAACAACACAAACCCTAACTCTTGTAGATTATTTCAATCAAGAACTTCTAGCCTTTGGTTGCGCCTTAATTCAATGTTTTTAAGAGAGGTCTGTTCACTGAAAAAAAACAGAGCAGCGGTTTTATCCTGCCATTCCATTCCAACCTTTCTGAAGACGCACTGAGATAAAAGTAAGCTGCAGATTTCAAACAGCTCTAGAAACTTTTAGAACTCTTACGATAAAAGAGCTTCCTCCGAAAGAGAAGAAAACCTGTCACGTAAAGTGCACGTTCACTCGCTCGGTCCACAGGAGGAGAGAGGAAGAGGTATAACGTAAGAATATGCCTCTGCGCGCGCGTCCATCCACCTCCCGTCTCTCACGTACACCTCCCCACCCCCACCTCCCCACTCCTCGCTCCGCTGAACTTTCCGACTCGAACATTCAGACCAGCAGGCAGGACGGCGGGGCGACTCCGACTCACCGAGCTTCTCCGCCGAGCTCCTGAACAACAAAGCGGGCAGCAACAGGAGGGCACCCAAGCCCCGACTGCAGCCCATAGCCCCTGGAACTGCACCCGGAGGCCCTTCTCGCTCTCTCTGCCGCTCTTTGCTTCTGCCGCTTCTCCCGGCGCTTTTCAAAACTCGTTGGCGCGCCTGGCCTGAGAAGAACTTGCGCGCCGCAGCCGCTCGTTTTCCTTCTATGGACGCGACATCTCCAAAGAGACGCGTCTACCTCCCGCGCCAGATTAGCACCGCTTCCCTCCCGCGGGCAAAGGAAACCGGGAAGGGGAAAGCAAGAAGCACCACTCTTCTGATTGGGCCTTGGAAAGGGGCGGAGCCTAGCGCCAAGCCCGACCCCCCCCCCCCCCGGTTCTTGTGGGGGAAGCGTCTGTAGTCTTTTCGTTCGCCGCTGACCTGCTCGCGCTTCCCGCGTCCTTCGTAGTCGCTGTACAGGTGACGTTATAAAGCGAGGGGGGGCGAGCCGATCAAACATTAGACTTTCAACAGTAACCTATTCTTTGGAGGTTGGAGAAGAACGCGGGAGAGGCACTCGACCCTTCCCCAGCTGGAAGCCCTTGGAATCTCCCTCGCTCCTTACTCCTTATCCCCAGTGAAGATGCTGCGATTATTCCTGCTTGCTCACCAAGGTTCAACTACAGTGTGTTTGATATTACAGTGCTGTTACAGAGCATGTACTAAATGCCTTTCCATGAGTTTTCAGTACTTACTGAACATATATGTAACACTGAATCATCTACAAGTGATAATTACTGTATTGATGTAAATTACATCCTTTTCTTAATTTACCCCCTTTTTGGCAAAAAAAGATTCTTGGTACAGTACTTATTAAAAGCAAGCAGACAAGTCTTGATATTCATAGTTTTAGAAAGATGTAGGGTAGATGCCTTATTTCGTGCACAAAGTATGATGGCCATCAGCTGAGTTTCTTTAAGAGCCATTTGGAGAATGGTAATAAGCAGGAACTCCATATCTCAGTCTCAAGAACATAAGAAATAATTCTCCACTCTTCTGGGGGAGGTATGGTGAACTGAAAATGGCTCTGTGACAGCGGACAACGACAACAGCAAAGACTAAGGAACTAGTGACTATACCGGTTCCTTGGAACCTCTCTGGATAAGGAGAGGACAGGAGATCACCCACATGTGTTCTGGCAGCTACTCCTCACAAGGAGACACCAGGACAGTGGTTTCCATGAGTTTGAGCACCAGAAGACGATGGGACCAGCCATCTTGCTCACAACCACGGCAGAGCCTTTTAGAAGACATTAAGTTCACAAACCTGACTTTCTAATAACTTTCAGAAATTGTTCATTAACTATTTCTAAACTGTTAAAGACCTTCAGACTGACAAGTCTGAAAATGCTGGGTGAATCTGCCTTCAATCCTGAATGAAAGAAAATTTTAAGCATAAGCTTAAGAATTTAAAGAATTTGAAATAAACAGCAAAAAGCTAAATAAGATTTTGATCTTAGAAAGTTATAAATGGACCAAGGGTCCAGATAAAATTGGAATATTGAAACTTTTACAATAAGATTTTGGAATTAATTATAAAGAACAAACAGCTTCCCATGGAAAATAGATTCTATTTTGGTTTTTACAAGACAAAACAAAGATAAGTAATTCCATGATTTCAAAAACTGGACACCAGAGGGGACTAAAGTTTTTAGGTAGAGGAAAGATCTACAAACCTGCAAAATGTTCCAACAATGAAAATACTGAAGGAAATTTTTGAATAATGGAATCAGAATATAGTAGCCACAATATAAATGCTGTCAGTAATAATGTCTGCCTCTATAAATAAAGTCCAAAAGAAGTTATTGAAGAAATGACAGATGTAGAACAAATTTTAGCTGACAAGATAGAGGTGGTATCGAAAGTGGATTTACAACTGACAGGCCAAGATAATGACTTAGAAAAGGATGTTTCATTGGATCTACAAAAGAAACTGGCTGTGGTTTTAAAATCTAAAAGGGAAACACAAATGACAAACCAAGAGAGTGACTTGGATAATCTTTTCCTACTGGATTTACAAAAGAGTCTTAATGTCTTGAAGAACTCTGTGCAATGGAACAAAGAAGAAATGAAGAGAAATCAAATCATACAATACTATTTGAATGAACTAAAGATTAAGATTGTTAGAAGTAAAAGAAAGGAATGTAAAGTTGGTTTATTTGATCAAGGTTAAAACAAGATAAGTTGTTACCTTTGGCAAAACTTTACAGACTTTCTGCTGACACCAGGACTGAAAAGATGATGTTTTATGAATTTGTTTATAGATAAGAGATGGGATATGGGATGAAGAGGTAAGTGTTTGTAATCTTAGAGGGGATGAAGAGTTAATAAATAAAGTATAAATTTGTTTATACTTGTGATGAAGGTTGGAAGTCACTTCTTTATATATTTCCTTTTATTATTATTTTTCTCTTTCATCTTACTTTCTTTTTTCTTGCACTTTTTACTCTTCTCTGTTGTCTTTTCTTTAGTTTGTATTAGATTTTACTATATAATCAAAATTCTTGATAAAAATTATATATAAAAATATATATATTTTCCACTCTTGTTTCTAGGGTAGCAAACATGCAATTTTATCCTTAGTAATGGGGAAAAAACTAGCAAAAGTCAACTAAGGATCAAAAGAATCCAGGATTTTTAACTTTTGTTTTTCATTACCAAATCTAATCCATAGCATGTTAGAGTGCCATCTACTGGAAAGCAAAAGAAATCTAACATTCAGTTGCCAGCCATGAAGAAAACTCCTTGGCTTCTGGAGCATTTCCCAGATTTTGTGTATATCTATCTATCTATCTATCTATCTATCTATCTATCTATCTATCTATCTATCTATCTATCTATCTATCTTAGAGAATTTGGGTCAGCACCTCTATTACCTCTTATGGCCAGTCATGACTTATATGCCCCAAGGTGAGGACAGGCCTCCTACCATTTTGGAAGGGCAGGAATGTGTGATGTCAATCCAGGCCTGCCCCTAGACCTCCATCTGACTTTCCTGGCTCCACCTCAAGAGTGATGACTTTTCCTCTCTGCTGGTGCAAGAAGGGTAGCCCAATCCACTTGATGCTCTTCACTCTGCCTTGCACAAATGCCGTTGTTCCAAATGAATATGTGTGCTCTGGGGGGCACACCCTAATGTCTCTCCCCTTCTAGCCCAAGTGAGAAGTATGGTGAAACTGTTGCCTTTTTTTCCCACCAGTCCTCAAAAGACCTGCCCACAGAAAGGAACGCAACTGAGGTTTGTTTTCCCAACATGGCCAGAATGGAAAAGAGGCAGGGGAATCCACTAGTCGGGGACTGTGTCATCTGTAGTCTGAACAGAACAGACTACAGATTCCTTGCAGAGAGGAATTTCCTAAGACAATTTCATTTCCATCTGGTTTATCCATGGAAGGCAAGCAGTTTGCTGTGCTTATGCTGGAATATAGTAAGCCATGTACCAGGTCTGTTGAGATCAGCCTTGGTGCATTTTCTCAGAAACTGTTACACGAGGAATTCCAGGCCAACTTGGAATGGATTCATGCATTAGACTTACCCAGAATTTAATTAATTTGGTTTTGATTTTAGCATGTTACATAAACCTAGCCATTGTGGTTTACAAACCATGGGTTATAGTAGAGAATATTGCCAGCAGTCAACTTTTCCTCTCTCCAGTCCTCCCTTAGCAGTTTGAAGGTGAGCTGTGGTTGTTCTCACTTCAGCAGATCTCAGATTTTGAGGATATGCAGACAATGCCATGGGGAACGTGTCCACTTACAAACAAATGCTGATGTGCTATCCTTTCACTTTTGTAGCTTGTAGGGAGGTTTTAAATATAGGAGGAAAGATGATGTTACAGCTCATAAGGACCTCATAGCAACTGCTTAGATTTTCTTTTGCTAATGACTAGACAACTGCACATGTCATGTGGGTTAAAAAAAGATGGGGGAGGGAGTTGCTTATAATTTATTTTATTTCCCTTTTGTGTGGGGTGAGGATGAGGAGATTTTTGATGGTCCAGGATCGGCTAGTTCAGGAATGGGATGCTGATTGGATGATGTCTCTTCACTTATCAGCTAGAAGTGAGCACCAATCAGGTCACAGCGCTCTCTTCACATTCTCAGCATTTGGAGGTCAGCAGAAACAAAGTTATGTTTTGCCTCCCAACATCCACTGGAGTGGGTGGCTATATCAAACCTAATAAGTAAGAATTTTATAGTCAGTTTCAAACTTCTTTGGGAGGGATTGGAGAGTGAAAAAAAGTGGAAGTATAATTCATGGAATGGAGACAATAGATGAGAAAGTAGTCAGAAGTAGATTTGTTACAGTTGAAACTGCCTGGTATATATAAAAAATGAAAGTAAAAGGCTTTTTGAAAGGAATCTTTTGCCCTAGAAGATCATAGACTCCTGATTACAAGTGATTAAAAGAGCAAATAAGACCACACATAAAAAACTTTAAATAGATCCATTCTGACCAAGTATCAAGAATATAAGCATTCATAACATCACAACAATGTTACTTTTCTCTTATCAAGAAAGAGTTCACATAAATCGTATACTGCTGCTGCTGTTCTCTGCTGTAGATTTTCTATCTGTTTTATAAACGAGCCTTTTTGTTGCACTATCTCCAAAATTTGCTAAATGTTTGGGGACTAGAATGATTGGTGCAGCTTTTAGTCTACAATTAACCCGACTCATTCATGGGATTTTGTGAGAAGTTGTTATCCTTCAGTTACTACTCCTGCATTTTTCTCTCATTCCATCCTCCTTCTTTTCCCCCATCACTAATAAATAAATAAACAAAATAAAAATAAATCTGTAGGGAAAGGTAAGATGGAATAGCTCCCCAATGTCTTTCATTTAGTAATGCTTGGGTGCCTTCCCTAACTGAAGCAGGGCAGGTAAGTTACCCAAGAACAGGACTTCTTTATGGTGTCTCCTGACTCTGGAATGCCTGTCCCAGCAAAATATGCCTGAGGCTGACTTCTCTGTCTTTTTAGCTCCAGGCCAGGAGATTTTTTTCTTCTAGGCATTTTAATCATGTAATTGGTTAATTTTAAACTTCTCTGCTGCTTTTTTGTTGTTTAGTCGTTAAGTCGTGTCCGACTCTTCGTGACCCCATGAACCATATTGCACCAGGCCTTCCTGTCCTTCACTGCCTCCCTGAGTTTGCTCAGTTTCATGCTCATTGCTTCAGTGATGCTATCTATCCATCTCATCCTCTGCCGTCCTCTTCTCTTTTTGCCTTCAATCTTTCCTAGCATCAGGGTCTTCTCCAAAGAGATCTCTCTTCGCATTAGGTGACCAAAATATCTGAGCTTGAGCTTCATTATCGATCCTTCCAATGAGCAATCAGGGTTGATCTCTGCTGCTTAGAAACTTTTAAACTTCTCTGGCTGCTGCTTTTTTTTTTTTTTTTGGTCTTGTTTTTGTTTTAGCAGTTCAGAGTCATGACTTTGCACTTTGTCTTTTATTTTAATTGTTCAGAATTTCATTTGGTGATGTTACGCTTTTGTAAAAACTTGGTTTTCAAGAGCAGCATACAGAACTGAAAAACAAAGGACGTCAAATAAAAATGCTACAGATGTTCTATCTGAGAAGCACAACAGGAGTGAAGTGAAATAAATAATGAAATGCTTTATAGCTCACTAGATGTCCTCTTCTCTTTCCCTTTCTTTTTATGAATTTTGGTCCTTCAGTTTTTATGGCACAATGAAAAAAGTGTGCACGGAGGAGTAAATCTGCAGCTCTAATTTTGGAGTCTCTCAAATGATGTAGAAAAATAATAATCAAGAAAAATAATCATGCCCAAAATAACAGTTTGATAGTCATGCAACAGTTAATAACTATCTCATAGATCCTTGATGTAAAAGACAGCTGAGAGTTTTATCTTAATTCTCTATGACTTGGGTAGTCTTTTAAAAGGTACCAAAGATAAATCAGTAAAGCAGCAGGTCCTACAATGCATTCTTACAATATATTGAATCTGCTGTTATCATTACTGATTATGCATGACATATTTTTAAGCTGGAGAAGACTTTAATCAGTATTTTATTCATTCTGAGAAGTTTCTGACTTCATTGCATGGTTCTGTGCATCATGGAAATGTCATTGAAATATGTGGTGCTTTACAGTTTGGGATTTTTTGTTTTGCAAGCAACAGAAATAATCTGATTATAGGAGACTAGAGATTATCATTCTCTTTGTCTTGTGGCTATTGAAAATTGGTGGAATGGTTTACTGGGGACAGTTTTTTAGTATCAGATTTTGAACTTGGAACCTCTGCCTCACCTCTGGATTCTTGAAAGCAACCTGAAAAATTAATTAATAGCCTTATGAGATAAACTACCACACATTTTCCACAATGGAAGGTGTATGCTTTGGGATCTCACAGGTCACATATATTCTTATTTTAACCAATGAATGAACCAATAAATGAAATTTTGTGGTAGGCTAGTTCAGTGGCTGAACATGGGGCTGATAAAGATTGGTTGGACAGAAGACTTTGGACTGCTTTATTAAGGAAGATCCATAGAGTAGTAGCAGCAGATTCTGGGTTCAATCTACAATATCTTGAAGCAGGCCAGGCTGAGTAAGTGTCTTGTCTGGAAGCATAGTGTGCTAAGCAATGTAGATAATATTGAGCTACTGTAGGTAGCTTAATATCTGTTTGGCATAAGGTGGTTTCCTATGAGAATCTGCTTTAGTAGCCAAAAGTGCAAGTTTTTGATATAGGGGAAGTATTCTTCTGACTGCTAGATGCTGCGAAACACAATGGCATTTGAGAAAAAGCATCAGTCACTCCTCAGTTTGATGCTGTATCACCATCAAGCTTTGGTGGTGGCATGATTACATAAAGGAGTGCTAATAAAGAAACTCTCCAGTCAGGGCCTATGCCACCCTGGGAGGCAGGACTAGGGGCTTGCAGTTTACTTCCTTTTGTGGCATGAAAGGAAAGGGCTTTGTGTTTTGGAGTAAAACTGGGCAGGGATCAGGAAGTGGGAACATTTCTGAAATAATTTATATTAAAAGAAGATTTTACATAGATTTTAAAAACTACAGAAACTTAAAAGAAAAAGTAGGAAAAGAAAGAAAATATAAAGTAGGAAAAGATAAAATGAAAGATAACAAAAGAAAATGTATCTAAAGAAGCAACTTTCTATCTTCTTTGCAGCAGTTACAAACACAACGTTTACTATTTCCACCTTCCCAAATTAGATAACACGGTTCCCTTCTTCCCACAGACAAACCTTTTTAATCAATAAATCCCGAAATCATCAGTTCATTTTTGTCCATTTTCAGCAAAAAGTCTATAAAGGGTTTCCAGTCTTTTATAAAAGTAGTTGTAATTTCCGTCTTAATCAAATAAGTCAATTTAGCTGTTTCTGCAAACTCTGCCATCTTCACAATCCATTCCTCCATTATTTCTGTAGACTTCCATCTTTGGGCATTATAATAGCCTTGCTGCAGTTACCATATATAAAACCTATCATCCATGAGCCTTTTTTAGTTGACTGTCCCTAAGTCCTAATAGGAAAACTTCCGGTTTTATCTGAATGTTACTTTTTAAAACTCTCTGCATCACCATATGTATTTGTGTCCATTATCTTTTCACTTTTTCACAAGTTCACCATGCATGATAAAATGTCCCTTCATATTTTTCACATTTCCAGCAATAATTAGAAGTACCTTTATACATCTTAGACATTCTCTGGTGTCATGTACCAAAGGTACATCATTTTTAAAACATTTTCTTTTAAATTGTAAGACCATGTGAATTTCAGACCTTTTAACCACATTCTCTCCCATTGATCCATTTGAATATTATAACCAAAATTCTTGGCCCATTTTACCATACATTCTTTAACTTGCTCTTCCTCCCTTTCAAACCTCAGCAAAATTTATACATTTTAGCAATCACATGTTCATAATTTGTACATAATTCATTTTCAATTTCTATTTTATCATATTCTATTCCCAATATTTTTTATTTACATTAAAGCTTTCTCTTACTTGTGCATATGAGAATCATTGAAAATTAAATTCCTCTGCAGACAATTGTTCTCTTGATTTCATCTTAAACTCCCTGTTTTCCTGTACTAGCAAATCTTTGTATATTAATCATTTGTCTTTACCTGCTGTTTCTTTTCTGTAAAACACTTGTTCAACTGAGGCCAACAAAGGTATTTTTGGGCATAGCCTGGGTTTGTATCTATTCCATATTCATAATATGGCATTCCAGATATAATGATTTTTAAAATTTACATGTACCTTAACTTTATCGTACCATAAATAACCATGGCACCCAATCCTCAGGCCATGTGACAGTCACCTATTTCTTAACAACAGCCACTCCTTAATCCAAACCAAACAGCAGGCAGCAAAATACAATTTAAAATCAGATAATCCCAATCTTCTTTCCTTTGCTTCTTGGAAAATCTTGTATTTAACCCTTGGTTTCTTCCCCGCCATATAAATCTGGATATATCTTTTTGCCACTGTTTAAATGGTGCATCAGTTCTCAAGACAGGTAATGTCTGGAATAAGAACAACATTCTAGATAATCTTTACCACAGAAATTCTTCCCAACAGTGATAACTGTAATTTTTCAGGGAGTGAGAACATTTCAAGAGGCTAAATTTATGTTGCATGTTATGATGTAAAGGTACATTGTAGATACCCACAGTAAACTACCCTTAGAGATTAATATGTGTCAATTTGTGGAAAAAATGTGACTATTTTTGTGACCAATGGAAGGAAGAGTGTTAAATTACTCAGTGATTCTGGGTATAAATACTATGTATTTTTTCTCTGCCTTAATGTGACAGTACTGTAAGGGATTGGCCTGAAGAAGGGCTGAGCAGTTTACAGAACAAAAGTGGATTGTAGCATTGCATTAGGGAGAAGTGGCCTCAGAAAAAGCTAAGCTGAGAACAGGACAAGTTGAGAAAGGGTGAGCAGAATTCCTAGTGAAAGGAATCATCTGAGGTAGTCATGCTGATAAAATCTTCTGCAAGAAGATCTCAGACATCTGGACGTTTCACAATGTTGATGAAGATGGAGAAAGCAACACCTAACATTACATGAATGGACATCCACTTGAGGTTGGATTTCCCTTTATTCTTCTCCCCCCCCCCCCCCCCATATCATTTCAGGCATGGCACAAAGAGTCCTACCAACCTCCAAGACCTCTAGAGCAGGCTTAGGGAATGCACAACGGGATAGAGTTGAAGGAGGAGTCATGCTACAATTAGGTGTCATTCCATCAGTGGACAGAATCACCTGGAAATACAGTGTTTGAGCATGTGTGCTTGCAAGTAATTCTGATCTCCCCATTGGTTTGAGGAATTGCCCCTGGTTTGGGGAATTATTTGTGCATTTCAGAAATCAGCTCCACTTGTTTCAGTGGGGCTTGCATAGGAGAAATTTATCGTGGGTAGAAATGATGTCAATTTGGGCAACTTACCACTGAAACCTCTTTCAATACCACCCTCTTCCAGGGACAGAATATGAAATCCAAAGAAATGAGACTAAGTCATAGTTTATACCAACCACAGGGTGTCACTATTATCCCATAGATAGATAGATAGATAGATAGATAGATAGATAGATAGATAGATAGATAGATAGATAGAGCTTTCATAGGTAGCAAATATCAACTCATCCAGAAATGAATGAAAGTTATTTTCCTATTAAAATTGATCATTTGCATGACATAAAATATTTCTAAATTTTTATGATAATTTTTAATTAAATAATAATTAAAAGTACATAGATAAGGAGCTGGCCTCAACATAATGAAATCATACATAGCAAGAGACATCATAAATGTAATGTCAATGAAAGTATCCGTTTTCAAGAGAAATTATTTCTTAAATGATTTCTGTAACAATGGATGACACTTGTTCTTTATAAGAAGGAACCTGAATCTCTGATCTTGTGGTAGGATTCTAGAGTCTGACTGAAAACTACCTTTGAGTGCAAAGGCAGCCTATACTTGGACCAAGAAGAAAATGCTATGAAAGTGTCAGTAATAATAACCATTTGTTGACCCTTGGGGTGGGGGGAGGGGAGCCAAAAACCCCAAAGGGAAAAGTAAAATTAAAATTGGAAAACATGGATTCCAGAGTGTTTTTAAAACTTAATTCTAACTGCAGGACAGCTTGAGTCCCTGTCTCTGCCAGTTTGCAGTCACAGCAT
The DNA here is from genome assembly GCF_059951505.1 of Python bivittatus. NCBI lineage: Eukaryota > Metazoa > Chordata > Lepidosauria > Squamata > Pythonidae > Python > Python bivittatus. The sequence goes on along the minus strand of NW_028277030.1, from coordinate 62,872,061 downwards.
CATAGCCTAACTGGGCTTTTTATTCATTTTTTGGTCAGCTTTCCTGTATTTGCCTGTTTTAATTTGACAAATGCAGGGAATAGCAATAAAAGACTCAGTTCAGTTACCCAATTCTGCAGGTTTCCCTTCACTTGGGTGATTTCTGTCCTGGTGTCTCCCTACATGTTGTTATTTGTGCTGTTCTAATTAGAATCTGTTTGGCATAGCTAGATTAATTTTAAAAATTTCAAGGATACACATTTATGACTGAAGACAGATAAAGCTACATAAAGAAGATAACGATCCTAATAATGTTAGTCCCGCTTAGTTCATGCTGCATCTTCATTGAGTGCTTCTTCATTGGTTGGTGATATGTTAATGGGAAATGGTATGAAAGCCAAAGGAAAATCAGTATACTTATAAATGATTGGTACACCTGAGTATTTGTGGATCACCCATTTTAAGATAGGATTTTTGTGTGGGTTGACACAAGGAGGGGTAGATGAGCACTTTTAACCTCATAACCACCCGGAGTCACTAGGAATCAGGCGGCATATAAATTTAGTAATCTATTGTTGGTTGCACAGTCAGCCAGAGGTTTAGACTGGATTTGGCATTTTTATCCACTTATCAAGTCCTTCCCAAGGACCTGGCATAGGCAGATGTTGTTGTTTGATGGTGTTAAAGGTATTGTCACAGGATGTAATCTGTTCCAAGTAAAGCTGCCTTTTCTGATTGACTGATGGTGATTTTGTCAGTGCTGATGGTGTTCCAATGGTGCTCCAAATGCTTTGGGATTGCACCCAAGGCACCTATTACTATCGGTACTATCTTTGTTTTCTTTTGCCACTGTCGTTCTACTTCTATTTGCGGGTCTTTATGTTTTATGATTTTCTCCAGTTCTTTCTCTTCTATGCTGCTGTCTCCAGGTATTGCAATGTCCAGTATCCAGACTCTTTTGTCTTTCTTATCAACAATTGTTAAGTCTGGGGTGTTATGTGGCAGGTGCTTGTCTATTTGAATTCTAAAGTCCCAGAGCACTTTAGCTTCTTCATTTTCTATTACTTTGTCTGTTTTGTGATCCTACCAGTTCTTGCTTGCAGGCAAATGGTATTTCTTGCAGATATTCCAATGCACCACTGTTGCTACTTTGTCATGCTGTTGTTTGTAGTCAGTCTGTGTGATCCTCTTGCAGCAGCTAACTAGGTGGTCCACTGTTTCTTCAGCCTCTTTGAAGAGGCAGCATTTGCTGTCTGTTGCTGTCTTCTAGATTCTGGCTTTGTATGCATTTGTTCTTAAGGCTTGGTCTTGTGCAGCCAGAATTAGCCCCTCTGTTTCTTTCTTCAACTTCCCTACTCTTAGTCTTTGCCAGGTCTTGTTGTTATCTGCTTTGCCTGCTAGCTTTTTTGTGTACTGGCCATGTAATACTTTGCCTTGCCATGTCTCTTTTCTCTTCGTCATTTGGTCTTTTTTATAGGCCAGTTTGGTCTCTTTGGTATTCAGTAAGCCTTCATGGTGTACTAGCTTCAGTGCATCTTCTTCACTGTCCTTCAGATATTCTTCCAATGCCCTTTTTTTTTCTTCAGCTGTCTGGTGTACTTGCAACATTCCATGCCTACCTACAGTATGCTCCTTGGTAAGTAGAGTCCATCAACATCACTGCATGGATGAAGGGCATGATTCATTGTCATTATTTTTCTGGTCTTCCTATCCAGGGCTTCTAGTTCTGCCTGAGTCCAGTCCACTATTCCAGCTATGTATCTAATGACTGGAATTGCCCAGGTGTTTTGCCTTGATGGTCTTTCCTCCACTGAGTTTAGACTTTAAGAACTTCTTCAGTCTCATGGTGTATTTACTACTAACTTTCTTCTTGTCTTCAATGTGCTTGATGTTGTCAGCTTGAAGGATACCCAGGTATTTGTAGTGATCTTCTTCATCCAGACTCTTGATGTTATTTCCATAGGGCATCTTGATGCCTTCAGTTTTCACTATTTTCCCCTATTGATGGTAAGGGTGGCACATTTGTCCAATCCAAACTCCATTGCAATATCTTGGCTGTATATTCAGATCGTGTTGAGCAGTGATTCCATTTTAAATGGTGTTTTTCCATACAGCTTCAGATTGTCCATGTAAAGAAGGTGCGATAATCTGGCAGATGTTTTTGATGTTTGATAGCCATGTCCTGACTTGTTCAGTATTGTTGACAGAGGAATCAATACCATGACAAACAGTAGTGGTGATAGTGAGTCTCCCTGAAAGATTCCTCTTTTGATGTTAACCTCTCCCAATTTATAACCATTGACCAGCAACTGTGTCTTCCATTGTGCATTGATTTTTGCACAAAGCTTCTGATGTTTCTACTGACTCCTGTTATTTCTAGGCACTTGGTTATCCAATGTGGCAGGGAGTTGAATGCCCTCTTGTAACTAGTCCAAGTTACATTCAAGTTGGTCTTCCTTCTCTTGCAGTTTTCCAGTTTTATTTTTTTCCCCAGTATTATTGTTATTGTTGGTTGCACAGTCAGGTGTTTAGATGTTTAGTTTTCCAGTTTTATTATTTTTGCATTATTATTATGGTTGGTCACACAATCAGCTGGATGTTTAGACTGGATTTGGCATTTTTATCCACCTATCAAGTCCTTCCCAAGGACCTGGGATAGGCAGATGTTGTTTGATGGTGTTAAAGGTATTGCTGAAGGATATCAGCTGTTCCAAGTAAAGCTGCCTTTTGCAGTTGACTGATGGTGATTTTGTCAATGCCGCTGGTGTTCAAGTGGTACTCCAGATGTTTTGGGATTGCACCTAAATTTTTATTATTTAAATTTTTATTATTTTTGCATTATTATTTAAAATGTTATTATTTTTGCAGCAACAGCAGTACTATTATTATTGTTGTTGTTATTATTATTATTTAGTAGATAAATGGCCTGTGACAGAAGAATACCTCTGTTTCTGGCCTTCCAATTGGATGGGACTACGGTTCACATGATTCCAAGCCAGCAAGATCTTTAACCTGGAAAGTAGGAATGATGGAAGTGTGTAGGAATTATGCAGAACAGGAGATTACAGAGGGCTGGGCTTGGTTTAAATATTGAATTGTCAGAAACTAGCACTATCTTAAACTGCTATTATATGTTGATCCCAACAAAATAATGCTAGTCTTTCTTTTATGAAAATGCATTACAAAAAGAACAGTATGGTAATTTACCCTCTAAATTCTTTTTATACCTTTCATTCCTCTCTATTTTCACAAAAGTGAGGCAGTGTTTATTAAACCATTCTTGCTATACCAGTGTTTGTTTTGGAGCAGCAATGAAACTTCATACACACATACACACTCCTTTTCCCTTTGCTACTAAGGCATAGCAAGCTTATGAAATGTGAAGGATTGACAGCCATGGCATCACTAAACATATTTGATGCTGTATAAGCTTTCATCCAGGCATACTTTCCTGGTGCTGTAAACCAGCAGCATAGAGTTCTGTGAATATATGGTAGTACTGAACTACCTACGATAATATAGAGGATCTGCTAAACTTTTTTTCTTCTGTTGTCCATGTAAGGCTTTGCAAAGTTGCTCTCCCGCACCCCAAGACTGTATACCTTATAAATAAACATGTCTCCATTTAAGAAAGGACTTTTACTCTGTGTTACCACATTCCTGTTGCTGATTTAACAATCAAATGACTTTGCCTGCCAAATTATATAATGTAAATTAAGAAAGCTCATGGAGAAAAACAGGAATAGATTTTTGTGCGAAATGACTGGAGCTTGGTTCTGTTCTGGTACTGAAAAAAAATTTCTGAGCTCAGGATACACTCAGTATGCCTTTCATTTTAATTTTATTTCTTTTTCACTTGGCTCTGGTTGGGGGATAGGGAGACTCTAACAAAACAAAATAGACCCAACCAATCTGAAGACTATCCATCTATGGTCTACTTCAGTTCTTCACTTTCCTCTCCATCTGCCAGAAGCTCAGCTAATTTCTTGGTTTTGGACAACAGAAAGTGTGGGTGGGTGTGAATGACATTTGCAGTACATGCTGGGTAAATTATATTAGGATTAATGGATCTTGAGTTGACTGACAATTAGTGGCTTTTCCAGTGGCTTCTTAGTGAGTTTGCATTCTAGAGATGATTTGGCCTGTTTTACAAACATAGATGTACATGAGCACTTACTTCTGGTATGGAGGCTGCCTTTCATATAAAAGAAGGCTGGGTTGTTTATATGAGGAAAAAGCATGTGCCTTTGAAGCATTCTTGACTCCTGATGACTGCCTGGACAAATCCCTGCAGATTTCTTGGCAAGATTTTCAGAAATGGTTTGGCCATTGCCGCCTTCTTCTTCTTTCTAGGACTGAGAGAAAGTGACTATCCAAAGTCACCCAGCTGGCTTTGTGCCTAAGGCAGGACTAGAACTCACTGTCTCCTGGTTTTTATTGGTGCCTTTAACTACTACCCCAAACTGATTCTCATATGAAGAAAAAGGGTGTATGAATCCAGTTACTCTTTGGAGGTAGATTCCATATGCCAGTCCTTTGGCATCTACAGCTAAAAAGTTCTGATTGCAGGAAAGGCATTGGTCAAAAATCCTAAAGGACCTCCATTGGAATAGGCAACATTACCTAGATCAGGATCTGGAACTCAGTCAACATAAGGCAGCTTCATATAATCCAGTGTAGCTTCTCCCTTCAGTTGTAAGCAGTTGGATTGATCCTATTTGCTTGCTTGTTTGTTTGCTTGGCATATTTTTGTGGTGAGCATTGCTTCTTATTCCTGTTGGTAATCATGACAGTAAAATAATACTTCCAAAGCTAGGACTGTCATAAATAAGCAAATTATTATATATGCCTTCACAAACAAAAAGTCCACGCTAGAAATGTTTGCTTAAAAGATCTGCAATCCCACAAAAATATGCCCTCCCAAATAATTGAGATGAATAACTGTGTTTGCTGTTTATTTATTAAATTTCCAAGCTACTTTTAATACCTAAAACACTGCCAAAGTGGGAATGCTAAATATTCAAACAAGTTTATAATAAAAACAATTTTGCACTGCTCCCACCCTAAACAGCCCCAGTTTTAAAAACAGGCAACTTACTAATTGCTGTTGCAACAGTCACTTCAGGATAGCATTGAACAACAAGATAAAGTGATATTTTAGTCAGAGTTTGTACATTGTTGCTGTGGCTGACATTGTTATTTGCACATTTAATTTGCTCCAGCAATCCAGGAAGGAGAGGAGCTACGAACAGGTATGGATAAGCTCTCTTCTTAGCAATGTGGCTCTTGGAATACAAATCAGCCCCTGATTCTGATGCAGAATCTTGCTTTTCTCCATTGGCTTGCTAACATTCATTTCCTTGGGGATTATATTATTTGACAGTTCAAAATGAGACCCTGTAGAAGGGCACCGCAATATACTTGACAGCCAGCTAAAAACTATGAGAAACTTGCTGGCTGAACTGAGATGGCTTTTCCTGCCAAGGTCATGCCATTCCTTCTCTCTCAACCAGTTAAGCCTTCCACAGGAAAAGAACTCTTGGATCTTGGGCAGCCAACTAATCTCTTGTGGAGTCAGACAACCAAAGTGTATTGCTTCAGAAAATAACGCGCACACACCAGATTTTGACCTCCTGGCCACAGGGGTCAAAACTAAAAAGAGTACAAAGAATGCTCCAGCTTTCTGAATTTGGATGTGCTGTCATCTTCTTTTCTATGCCAGGCTAAAGATGTGTGGTGTTCTTCTCATCAGTATGCTATTATGATTGCCGCATTTTGCAACCAGTCAGTCCTGGAGATGTGGAATAACACAGAAGGGAGATTTTGTCTGCAGGTGCAGATTGAAAGAACTTGAGATGATGGGAAGAGGAGTAGTAAACAATACCTCTCATTACTGGCAATATGTATTGATGTGGTATATATTATAAAGGAACAAACAAGCCCTTAGTTCAAACCAATTAAAGACCATTGTAGATGATAACTAATGATGAATTATCTTTTTCCTCCTTGACTGAAGGTATGAGGAAGCCAAAACTGAACATCTTCAAATTGTTATTTTTAACAGCGAAAGCTGAAAATGAACCTCTGCACATCATGCGCTACTATATTGCTCAAGAAAGGCAAGCAGTGAACTGTGATCTGAATATAATTTATGGTCAGCTGGATTATCTGATACCTCATCTGCTCTGAAGCATGTAAGTAAGGTATATAACCATCTTCCAGGATGCTGTGAACTTAGTGTACCCTTTGAAATTAATAAAAGATGTGAGTGGCCAGCATCTTGTAATATTGGGCCTGATGCCTGGAAAAGTTGACTCATCTTTCACTGATACCTAGAGCTAGGTTTTCAAGGGTTCAGCTTTCAAATTGGCACCTAAATAAAGGACAGATTTTTTCACATGTGCTCAGAAATCAGCAGCTCCAACTTTAAAACGAAGGGCAAAAGTGCCACAGGCCCAAAATTAAAATAGCTAGGGCAATTCTGCCAAAGAACACAGACCTGGAAAAGACAAGAAAAAAATTATCCCATCCACTCCAATCTCTGTGTGTAATAAGGCACATTTTCAAATCAGAATTTTAGAAATGTGTGCTTTTCAATAGATATAGCTACAATTCATTGGTATAAATTAATACAACCGTGCAATTTCTGTGAAATTCACATGAGATTAAGCCCCCCCCATTACTGAACTTTCACTAGAAAATATACAAGGTGATCCAAAGCATGTTTAATAGGCTATCCTGCTGAATTCACTGGGGCTTCCTCTGTAGCTATTGCACGTAGGCGTGAAACCATTAGGTGCATGCTTTCAATCAATCAATCAATCAATCTGAAATCAATGAATCAAACTGTAAAATATCAATTTTGTGAGATAGTATTCTAATATTATTTGAATACATTATTTATTAAATTTAAAAACATTATAAATAACATTTCTGGAAAATCATTGATTAATAGTTTGTAATATTATATATCAACTAAGTAAGCCATACTACAATTGTGTAAAACACAATATACTTTAAAGAAGAAATCCATCCATCCATCCATCCATCCATCCATCCATCCATCCATCCATCCATCCAGTACCACTGTGTGTGTATGTGTATGTAGATGGTGGTAGGAAGTTGATAAATAAAGATGAACGGGTGGTTTGATTATAAGCCACTTTGAAATAAGTAGGAGAGAGACTACAGCTTTCGTTCCATGGAGTCATGTGGTATAGCAATTAGAGTGCTGGACTGAGATTTTGGAAACTCCACTTCAAATCTACATATAGTCATAAACCTCATGGGGTGACTTTGGACCATTCACTGTCTCTCATCATCTTCTGTCCATGTCACTCTTAGGTCCCTCTAGTCCTTTTACTCTACCCTTCCATGCCTAGCATCGATTGCCCCATTCATGTTAATGGCTGTAACCATCCACATTACAGCTGCTTAAATCCTAAAATCCTCTGGTGCTTAGCCAAGCTGGATGCAACCTGATCCGAACAGATCCCAGAGTTCCCTACAGGGACCAGCTGTCCCAGAAATTCTCCATTGGAAAAAGTAACCACTATGCATCAACGGTCTGTGAGAGCAGCTGAAAACCACTATTATTTTTATCTTACCATTTCTGACTGACTCTCATCATTCATCATCATCCTCTTCAATCTGCATCTGTTTTGAGCTAAAAGGATTTTCATCTGCATTCCTACTTAACAGTGAGTGAATCCCCTTCACCTTGTCCTTGCTATGAAACAATAAACTTGCTTTGGACTGAGAGAAACCACAAAATGATACTGAATTAAGCTGCCTGTGAAATGGGAATCAGATATATTCTCATGAGAACTCAGCATATCTTATAAAGTTGTTGTGCAGATAAACAAGGGCCAAAGAAATTAAATTTTATTTGAGGCAACCTGTGAAATGTTCAGAATTTGCCTTCTTTAGAGCAAAGGGACCACACACTGATTTGGATCTTAAAGAAATCCATGGAAAGAAGGTTTACAGTCTCCTCTGTTCCCTCAATAGATGCCTTTTTCCAGTTTTTTTTTTTTAACTCATGTTACTCAGGAAAATTTTGTTCAGTGAACTTCCTTATGTCAATTTGGCTTAGGAACCAAGCCATTGTATCTTGTGCTATCAGGGTATAATACCCACAACACAAGTTTAACGTTCAAAGATCTGATTGAATTCTCTTTGGATTCCTGCAACCATTTTTAGCTCAGCAAGGGATCACACAGCACCTGCACACACATTCAGTCAGCCAAGTAAACACCTTATTGCCCCCTACTTGTCACTGTTAGTAAAGAAATACTCCAATTCTTTGAATTCTTTTCTCCTTCTGTATTGGCCAGTGGCAGTAATTAATCACACCTCCCCTGCATTTTAGCTTCCTCACAGATATTTTACAAAATAGCAATCAAAAATAGGAAAACCCACAAAGGTTGAAATACTTGTGCTAAAAAGTGCTTTGGAGTTTGTGGGACATCTTAAAAGTGGTGAAGAACTGCCAGGGAGTTGTCAGACTTCAAACCACCTTAAGTGGATGGAAATTTGTGACACATGTAAGCAACAGAAAAGAAGGGTTTGTTCTGTTTTTATTTGAAAGAAAAATGCCTATGGAAGTTCATTACTGATTTCAAGAGAAAGCAGGACTAGCCTTCAAAACATGTTCAGAGGAGCAGGAATGAGATCAAGCACTTAGACCAGTGTTTCTCAACCTCAGCAACTTTAAGATGTGTGGACTTGAAGTCCCCCAGCATGCTGGCTGGGGGACTTGAAGTCCACACATCTTAAAGTTGCTGAGAGAGTTGAAGTCCACACATGTTAAGGTTGCTGAGAAACACTGACTTAGACTCAGCACTAGTGGAAAGTCAAAAGCATGGTCTATTGCCCTTAACTCTGTTCCTAATAATCCATACAGGGCCAGAGTTCTGTCTCCCCAGTCACACAAAGCATTTCAGCTTCCAGTAGGAGAGCCAGAAGGCAGGAAAGCAATCATGAGATTATGCAGAAAAACACTTAGTACAGGCTACTGTACTCAGGAGTAGGCTGGTGATTTAAATAGCCAAGTTCTGAGATGACATTCATTCTGGGACAGTGTTGGTTATGCTGAGGTAGAGGCTGAAAACTTCCTGTATTTAAGGACTCACATAGGTACTATACATTGCTGAAACAATTCTTTGGAGTAGTTCAACTTTATCTTGTACTTCAGACCTCTTGATCCTTACCTGGAATGGATGGTACAGATTGCCTTCTCTTGAAACTTGGTAGCTAGTAAGAGCTCTGTGTAACTGGAATGTGGACTAGAGATGTCTATAGCTTGCCTGACAAAATTCACTATTGTTATTGATTTATAACCTTGAATTGTTGGTTATCTAACTCTATTCTAAGGGACTAGAGTTACAATTATTATTTTACATTTACTGGAAAACTAGCAAAATTACTTCTTTATGATAGGTATGGTTCAGAGAAGACTTGTATATGGAAAGGCCTAATATATTTCTGTGTTTCATTATGCAGAAGGACATCAAACCCACTCCATGGTGCATCTCAGAGAAGGTCCATCAGCCAAGTCTTGGTCTCACCAAAATAAAAGTAAGGGCAGTAATGTATTGATTTAAAAGTTGTTTTTATTTAGAAGAGTATAGGAATGTGAAAAATGAATAAATAATATATATGTATACATGCATGGAAGAAAACAGCATATTCAAAGTCTCACTGAAGCTCAAGATTTCTTTTTTTTAATCCTGTGATTGATACACAGCAATGATTGGAGTATGATCTGATCTATAATGAAACATTCAAACTAGTGTTTTTGCCAGCTTACATCATTTGATTTGTGAAAAAAGGTTTAGTATCAGGGATTAGAGCAAAATGTCCAAAGCCCACGTCTCATATCATTAGCTTGCTTTTTACCCCTACAACAAAACTTAATGAAATGAAGTACTTTTCTATTTACAGCGTTACACTGAAACTATCAGCCAAAACACACAATCAAATATTTCTGCCCATGAAGGTAGACAATTCTTGGATGTGATTTGGATAAACCATAGAAAATATGGCTGAAGTCTGCAATTCTGCTACATATGCTTGCTTGCTTTCTCTCTCTCTCTCTCTCTCTCTCTAAGATAGGTGGTCAGTGGATGCCTGCTGGAATTCTTAATGAGGCCTTGCTTTACTGTGCCACACTTAACATACTTGAATTCCTACCAAGGTCTGCACTGGGATCACACTGGCAGATCTGCCTTCTTGGCCCATACTATTTCTGTGTATAGTCCTCAATACCTGCACTTTGTTCTTTGTTCATGGCAAAAGCATCATTCCTTCTCTTTTTTTATTCCTGCCTTTCCCCATAAATACAATTTGTCTTCTATAGAATTCCTAGGTGGAACTCCAGATTGCTATCCATTTCTGTCCCACAAATGTGGTTTCCGGTGTGTATGTGTGCACTGATATGGATGTGGATATGGATATAGATATAGATAAATTGGCTTTTTTGCTACAAAGCATTTTCTCAAAGAGCATCATTTCCTAGCATAGCCATAGGCGACTGGACATACAATGGCATGGCCAAGAAACTAATGAGCTGAGTTCCAAGAAATACTAGGCTCAAGACTTGTCACCTCTTCAGTAGATTGCCTTAGGTAAGCCATCACCTGGCCTCAGCTCAGTTTACAATTCGGGAGGAAAAAAAAAGCTGACTTTGCAAAGTTGCCAGGATGCATGAGATAGTCCATGGATGGGAAAAAGTTACTATATGAGTTGTTGTTCAGTCGTTAAGTCGTGTCTGACTCTTCGTGACCCCATGAACCATATTGCGCCAGGCCTTCCTGTCCTTCACTGCCTCCCTGAGTTTGCTCAGTCTCATGCTCATTGCTTCAGTGATGCTATCTAACCATCTCATCCTCTGCCGTCCCCTTCTCCTTTTTCCTTCCATCTTTCCCAGCATCAGGGTCTTTTCCAAAGAGTCCTCTCTTCGCATTAGGTGACCAAAGTATCTGAGCTTGAGCTTCATTATCAATCCTTCCAATGAGCTTATCAATCCTTCCAATGAGCACTATATGAGTAGGGTCTATTATATTTGCTCTAGGACAGTGTTTCTTAAAGTGTGGTCTTGGATCCTTGAGGGTATCTCCTCTCAAGGGTCTCTGAAATCAAAATTATTTGCCAGCTTAAGTTGAAAAATAATTCAGTATTAAAATCCCATCAAACAATCATGAGAAGCAGTAGCAACAACAAATTCATCAAATTTAATTTTTAATACAGTAAATATTGATAAATATAACCCACACAAAAGCTCTTTTGGGGTCCTCCATAATTTTTAAAAGTGGGGAGGGGTCCTGAGAGACAAAAGTTTAAGAAACACTGCTGTAGGAAATGGGTATTTGGCACCTGTTTGTGGCAATTTAAGATAAAGAATACAGATACTTATTGTGCATGTGATATGTTTTTACTTTTTACTTTTCCTCCTAGTATTGGATTGGGTTGTAGGCTCCTTTAGGACCTTCTCAAGAACATAACATATCATATGTCAGACTTCTACAACCTGGTGTTCTCTAAAGTCTCAGGACTGCAATTCCCCAAATTCCTATTTAGCTGTTCTGGGAGTGCAGACCCAACACATCTGGAGTGTGCCAGGTTGTGGGAAGATGCGTATATGTGCTTCACAGGTATTGAGCAGAATCTTGGATAAGTATTCAGTTAGGCCCTTTTCTATATGCAATTTAAATCATCTCCAGAATGCTGTGATCACCAATATATTTCTTCACATTCACATGATGCTGGCTTCATCTTGCCAGCAGTCCAGAATTTAATCTTACATGGTCACTTTGCATATGATCATAAAAGGACTTTTTTCCTTTTAACCCAACTCTGTTCTACCATAGTTTCAAATTATATTAAATCTATAGTCCTTCCCATGTATATGGTCATGGATATGAAGTCAGGTGACCTCTTGTGCATATGAACAGAGATTATTTAGAGGTCAGAGATTCAGAGATTTAAGTTATTTATAACTTTAAGATGTGTGGACTTCAATTCCCAGAATTCCCCAGCCAGCACTGACTGGGGAATTCTGGGAGTTGAAGTCCACACATCTTTCAGTTGCCAAGTTTGAAAAACATTGATTTAAAGCATCCAGAGGTACAGAGATGCTCCCTTTTCCCTGGCCAGTGGCCACCATCTGCTATTATCATTTGCCTCCCAGGGCTTACCTTTTCATTTTGGGTGAGGTCTCTACATATTTTCTGTCCTCCCTTTTTCTAAAATTACATTCTCCAAGCAGCCAGTCTTCCAAACCTACTGAAGAACAGGAGAGGACAACCAAGCTCTGTAAGTCACTGGACAGGGGAAGAAGAGGAAGCAAATTTGTACAACTCCAAAGTGGTGCCAGGAGTCAAGCGTCAGGCGGCATTCAGTAGTCCCTCATACAACATCCTGAAAATAATGAGAAATGTTGTTTTTTGTTGCTTATATGCCAGTTGCTGTGTCACATCTAAATGCTCCTTTGTGTGCTGTTGCTGCAGTGAGCTTTCACTGATCTTGCCTTTGCCTCCAAATATCAATAGTTGTGGTGCAGGGAAGGAAGAAACTTTTAGTTCCACAAATGAGGAAGGCAATAGGTTGGTAATATGAACACATGTGAATTCAGTAGGAATGTCTTTATTGATGCACGCATGGTATATGTGTTTATGTTTGTGTGTGTGTGCGTTTTCTTGATCAGGAGAACATATGATTTCATTTTAAATGCTGAGTATTTTTAGAGCTCTTTTTAGGAAATGGTGTGATCTGCAGGAACAGATAGGGTGAAAATGCTTAAATTGTATACTTTTCATCTGGTTGATGAGTAATTGTGAGTTTTCGTCAAGTACAGTGATAAAAACAAGTTTCTTACAACATATAGGCCTCTTTTCAATACATTCCCATCATTTGATGCATGATTGCTCATGTATCAAATTGGAATTTGCATATTTTAAAAGTTAATAGGGAGGAAAAAGTGAGGGGCCGATAAGCAGTATTTTGTTTATTGTGGGATCCTTTTGATAAAAGAATAAACAATCTATATACTGTATCTGGTAAAAAAACACAGTGACATCATACATATTTGTACATAGCTCGGCTCATCAGCTCTAGATATTTATGCAAGGAAAAAATGTGATTGCTTCTCCAATGTTCTAAACTTAGTTGGGTCTATTTATGATAGTCTGTCCTTTATGTCCCTGTGACAGTCTTTATTAATCAAAAAATTAAATACCAAAATAACATATTTGGAGAAAAGGTTTGAATGACTAAATATTACTTTGATTCTAACAGGACTGCAAGTATGAATTTTTTTCTTAGCTATTTGTCATCATGGTTGAGAAATTTATTTGTTTAAAAAACTCTTTCCTTCTTGTCAGCCTGGTTGTAAATGTATCTTTTGGAACTATAATTTTAACTAGTAATACTACCCATTATCCAACCATGTAAAATTAATTTAAAAACTGAACCAAAAAGAATGAAACTATATTGCCTTTTCTTCCTAAATGACTGCAAATCTGAACAATGCCTTTTGCAATACAACATGTAATGTAACGTTGAGATTAATTAAAAAGAATTAACCTACTGAATAGTTGGTATAATCATAAACAAACATTACCATAGCTTTATCTTTGTGATCATGGCACAAATAAAGCTGCATGTATTAATTCAGGTGAGGGTTGGGCAGGAATCCATTCTTCAGTTACTCTGGAGCAGGTTTTATGAGGAGGGAGTCCAAGAAGTTTCAAGGGAGAAGGTTCAATCTTTTTTTAAAAAATTATTTGTATGCTGCCCATCTCCCCCAATGGGTGACTCTGGGCGGCTCACAATTAAAATCAAAACCCCATAAACAATTAAAAATACCCCATAAATAATTAAAATTAATTAATCCATTAAAAATCTTCAGCAAAGACTAGACAACCCGTGACCTGTTGGGTTCACGTCTCAGAGATATTTTCTTATCTAAACAGAGAAACAGAATGAGTGCAGGTGGGCAAAAAAGCAGTGGGAGTGGGAGTGACTTCCAACATCCTGCTGGCTTCTCCATTAACTTTCCTTGTGGGAAGCTGGCAGGGAGCCTCCCTCCCTCCCTCCCTTCCTCCCTCCTTTCCTTCCTGACCCATGCTGCACTCCCATGCACCCTCCCTGATCTGCTTTACGCCCTCGTGCACTGTCTCTGACCCACGCTGCACCTCTTGTGCATTCCGTCGCTCCCTCCCTCACCCAGCAGCAGTCACCTGCCTGTTGGTCTTGGGCTTGCAACTTCCACTGGTTTCCCCACTGACATTGCTTATGAGAAGCTGGCAGGGAGCATCAGCAATCACAATTGAGTTTAGGCTTCCTTCTGGCTTCCCCATTGACTTGTGGGAAGCTGTCAGGGAGTGTTGGAAATGACAATCACGTGACTGCAGCTGACCGTGGTAGTGCGGTGGTGCTAAAGCGGCTACAACTTTGCCAAATTTCAATCCCACGGGAGTAATGAGTCCCAGATTTTGGACGCATCCTGTAAGTTAGCCCATTTGAGGTACCTTGGTTCAAAAATTGTTGCCCTATGACACACCTTTTCGGCCAATTGAAGGTGATGAACAGACAAACAGACAGGAGAGTTTTAGTAGTATATAGATTACTTATTCCATTCCATGAGATGGTTTATATGCTGGAGCATAAGCTTCTCAAATTAGTTGAACTTTCTCCAGCTTGCTCTTCTCAAAAAAGAGCAAAAGGAAATAAGGATGTATTTGTACTGTATACAAATATATGCAGTATTTGTAGCAGGAACAACAAAAACAATTTATCATTAACATGTTATTGTTATCTGCACTGCCTGAGTCTACGGGATGAAGTGGAATGAAATCCACTACTGTATTATACTATTTCCATTTCCCTATTGGTCACTTACAGTATCTTCTAGCATCACCCAGCAATTGCTAAAGCCTGTCATTATTGTTATATATGGACAATAATGGTTAGATGAAACTAGAAGATGCTCTAAATTACTGTTGGGGACATGGCTTGGACCCAAAGAACCCAGCACCCAGAAATTGCAGATAAAACTCCCCAGGGCTGAAAGTTCAAAGCTATGGGTATTATTCCATAATCACATAATAAGATGGTTAGCAGACAGTATGTGACTTCCTTTTATATTTTATGAAAACTGCCCTGTGTGACCTTAAGTATGCTGGCATGCCTGCAGCATATATCATAACAATGCACTGAGTTGCATGACAATATTTTTGGTGACACAAATATTTACAATGCATGAAGGTGGGCAGAAAATACAGAAGTCATCCTTATATACTTATATATTTCCAACTTTATCTTGTAGCATTTTAAATTATAAGTTGCTGTGTACAGTATGTCCATGTGTGTGTGAAGTGGGATAGGTGAAGGGAGAAGGTAAGTTATTGATAATTATTAAAATAATTATCTTAATAATTATTAAGAATTAAAAATATGGAGGGGACATATACCATGCACAACACTTCAGCACTCTCCTTTCTTCCTGGTTCCTGCTGACATCCTGCTTTCCCAAATAAGCAGTTTACATGGTAAAAAAAATTACAGTTTGATGTCAATAAAAGGTTTTTCTCTGCAAATAGCATCTTCTAAGGAGAGAGTTTCAAGACAACAGCAGGGTGGAAAAGGATGATGTCCTTTCCATATGTGCTGTAATCCAAATAAATATTGTTCCAAATTTGCCATCATTTGTTAGAGTTGCTGGTTCTTTTAAGGTTTAGTTCAGCAAAATCTGTTTTTTCTTCCCCACAATATATACAATGGGCTTGCATCTCAGTATGCATCAGCCCATTTTCTGGTAGCCTCTTCACATACAGTAAATCTTACAAACTTTAATGTGATATAAAGTCTCATTAAGTTTACTTAATTCTGTTGTGCAATTTGCCAAATGCAACAAGACTAGATTATCAGAGACCACACTTATGTACACATGCCCAACAAATACCTCATTATCAGCCCTAAAATATTTTGACATAACATATCCATCGAAATATCTTTTCACCCCTTGTTTTCAAACAGCTTGAATTTTTCTTTAAGATGTCCTTGTGTTCATATTCTGGAGAAAAGATACTTGACCTCTTAATCTACAAACTCAATTTTCTGGCTATTTTTAGCCAAATCATGGCTGCCCCATGGCTTTCTGAAAACAGGAGTCATGACAAAAGGTAAGAATCAGGACTTTTCTGGCTCTCAATGACTCAAGCTCTGTTTTTTCCCAGCTTTTTCATGCTGGACTCAGTTTAAAGGAGCCAGGATTAGGAAGCCATGAAGCCCAGTTCACAAACTTGGAGCATTACAATAATAGATGCATCCTTATCATAGCTTGCTTATATGAAAGCAAATCCCACTGTAACCAGCAATGTTTATTCCCATAAAACTGATTTAATCTTCCACATTTATAAAGCATTTTTTTTAAAGTGCTCAAAGCAGTAGCCTGTATCTAAGAGTGTTACTTCACTGCCAATTCTCCATCACATCCACCCCAAAAATCTCCATCAGATGGCTGAGGACCCTTTGAAATAGACTTAAGGGCCAAGGCTAGCTCCAGAATGTAGCAAGAAATAATGGCTGCTTTCCTTCAAATATGTCAGCTAACAGAAACATTACAGCAAAGTGTCATTATGTACCTGGAAGCAGTAATATGGTTCTTTTAAAAAGTTCCTGTTTCAAAGAAGCTCCATTAATTTATTCCTCTGTCCTAACACATGCAGTAAAGGGCAGCCAGGCAGATGGGCCCATTTTCTAACCTTCCAGAAATCAGGCCAACCCTCATTTCTGCTTTCTTGGACAGGAAGTGAGCTGAATCACTGGTGATAAAAATGGGGTTTCATATTGGCTGAGACCATTGAAGTGAGCGTTGAAGAGGTGATGATGCTTCAAATAAAAGCGGATATTCTAGCATTCCACATGACTCATCCTCCATGGAAAAAAGTACCATACCAGGACCTGACTTCTTTAAAAGCCTGGCTGCCTTGCAAAGAAGTTCTCAGTTACAAAAAAAACGACGACAACGTTATACGGAGATTTCTTCTTGGCACAACAACAGAGAAGTTCATGAACATGGTAAATAAATTAACACTGATGATTTTAACTCTTTCTCTATTTAATGTATAGCAAAAAAAAAACAAACAAACCCTGAGTCCCCTAAGTTTGGGGGGGGCGGGGGGGGGCTGAGCTGTCCCAAACTAGAATCACTGTTGGGGCATTCATGGTGTCTGTAGGTAAGGGTTGTGACTGGAATTCATATAATACAAGAAGTTTGTTCAGAAAATGTTGGGCATTTCCCCCATTCAGGATGGCAAGTATTTATTCTATATTATAGAAGGCCACCTGGAATTTCAAGTCCAAGCTCATATTTGCCCTGGGATCTCCTACCTCACAGCTTGTACTGTTCCCACTGTGTTATGGTAGGTTTAATTCATGCATTTGAAGCTGAAAATACTTAGTGGTAGGAAAGTATTTCATGACTGAAGCAGGTGATAAGTTGTTACTGCAGATTTCGGTACAGAGATGTCATTTTGTATGGTGTGGCTGCAAGTAGAACCTTTATTAACTGGGACAGTACATGAATACCAATTTGTTCTGCCATGAACAGCTGCTTGTGTGAAAAAAACTTTATGGTACAAATGTAGAATTCTATGAGAAAATAAAACAGAACTTGCTTGTTACAAAACAGAAGGTTCTGTCCTCAGAATTCATTTTCTCCTGGGGGGGAGGGGGGAGGACTACTAAATGTATGGCAAACAGTTGACTTCGCTGCTTAGTACAGTTAGATTTGGAGTATCTTTCCAGGTATAAAACTTGACCTTTATAACAATTTGTTGGAAATAACAGCCTTGGATACATATTCTGAAAAAGCACTACTGTACTGCATTCAACGGAACTGCCAAGAAAGCACGCAGAGCATTGCAGTCTAACGTCTTTGAACACTGTCTGCCTTGACAGCTTATGTATGCCCTTGTTGAGATGGATCAGGATGTCATGGCTGGTGACAACTGGGAGCTGTTCTTGGACACTGTCTTGCCTTTTTAGGTTAGGAGGGTCTCCTGTGTGTTTAGGGTAATTTGACTGACAGCTCCACTCGGGCCCCAATTAGCACCCTATAATTTATTAGCTTCTGCTTTCAGATTATGCGTTAACTTCACAAATATTTCAACCATGGAAGCCGCAGCTATCAAGTGTCTCTTCCCTGATCCAGCTTGTAAGGGCTCTGGTTAAATGCAGAGAGAGCTGTGCAGGTCTGTCAAGAGAGAATAATCATTTTCATCTTACTGTGCAATAAGCAGCATTACAGCTCTTCAGTTGTAAAGAAGCTGGAGGGGGGGACAGATATCAAATTAAAGTTCCAATTGCATTTGGGGGCTGCAGCGCATGGAAGAAGTTGAACCTGACTAGAGGAGGTTTCTGTTGATCTGTCTCCTGCTATGTACTAATATATCCACATTTCAGTTACATTGAGCCAGCAACAGAAGAACAACAACTACCATCACTGTAATAATTCCATTGCCCTGTTAATGATGAAGTGGAGAGGAAACACAAAAATATGCTACACATGAAAGAGAGAAGAAACAAATGTGGATAAAAAGTGGGAACTTAAAATGCAAGCCTAGGCATAACTTAGAAGTAATTTGCCTGGAAGTTAGTGGGGCTTTCTCCTAAATAAGTGATTATGGAGCAGCGGCTTTAAGTCAGGGCTTAGTCACAAAGCACCTGCTCTGCACACAGAATGTGCCGAGATCAATGTCCAGGGAGAGCTGAAAAATTTCTAGCCCCAAACCCTAGAGAGATGCTGCAGACCCAGTGATGAATTTCTGAATTATCTATACCCACACATCTGTCAATTTGTATTGCCCTTCTCAGCAGGCTGCAACTGAAAGTGCAGTCTGCCTTCCTGTGAGTTAACATGTATGAAGTGAAAAGTTTCACTGGTGATATCTATTTCAGTCATTGGCGGATGAGCGATAAGTCACACCTTCTAGTCATTATATCCAATGAAGAGGCATGTAAGTCATTTCTTAGTCAATGCACCATTCTGCCGAATTTGGCCCCTGTAAATCATGAAGCAATCTATTTTGTGCAGACCCTACTGATCTTCTGATGGGTCAACAGTATTTGATTTCATTTTCTTCCCAAATACGTACAGGCATACCTCGGAGATATTGCGGGTTCGGTTTCAGACCACCGCAATAAAGCGAAGATCACAGCAATAGCATTATGTCTAAAAAAGCAATGTACATACCTTAATTAAAACATTTCTTAAAATAAGACAACAGTGACGTTTGCCACATCGATTGACTCTTCCTTTCATGAAAGATTTCTCTGTTGCGTGCAACGCTGTTCGATAAAAGCAAGATCTGCAAAGCACTACAAAGTGAAGCGCAATAAAATGAGGTATGCCTGTACTAGCCTCTACGTAACATGTGACCTTCCCTTGCCTGAATATGCAAAAACACAGATGATGTAAGAATCAGATTAGATTATATCTCACCTGGCCCTGGCTTGTCTATTCTGACTAGCAGTTTTTCACTGGGCAGAGGTTTTTCCCATCATTGCAAACTCAGATGCTTCTAAAGAGAGACTACCGAAGAGTGTGCCTGGAGCCTTCGGCATGCGAACAATATGCTCTAGGGCCTCCTGACAATCAAAGAGCATAGAGCAATATTGTAGTTAAGCAAGTGAGTTCCAAATCAGTTCTGAATCTCATATTTGCTGCCAACTGCCTAAATAACTTTAGCCAAGTCCTCTTCTCCCTTGCAATACGGGAATATTAAAAATGATTTAATAATTATATTGGTAATGATTGATCTTTGAGTGTTGTTAAAAGAATTATAAGATTATAAATGGCTCTGAATATTGGAAAGCTTTGAATAAGCAGCATATTATCAATCATGATGATGCTTTCATCTTTACTGCCTGCATGGATCTAATAGGAGGCTGAGCTCATCAAGGCCAGATATTTCCTGGCTGGCTGCATTCATATTAGTGGTCCACTAGATGGCAGCAAAGAGTTGAGGTTTCCTGTGTTTGTTTGCGGCCTTCTACTGGTAATCTGGATTTTTGAAGCCAAAATATGCTAATCCTGGGATTTCTAGAAACCAGCTTGGCCAAACGCAAAAGCCCATGCAAACAGTTGCGTAGAGAAAACAAGTAAAAATCTGTGCATCTGTGTAGGTGCTTAAAGAAAGGGTTTACACTATAATAGCAGGACTTCTGCATATCCTTAAATTGTCATCTGTGTTCTTTTCCTAGTCTGTGCAAAAGAAGCTTCTTGAGAACAATCTTTCATTACAATTCCACTTCCCAAAATACAGCCCAGACTAAGAGTTGTCTCTCTGTTTCAAATGGATTGCCTTTTGTGCTAACTTTTCCTCCAGAGAAAATGTTTTAAAGTTGATCTTATGCTGAGCTTGAAAATTATTGTCTGTTTCTCCCTGCTGGACAACTTTTCTGCACGTTGATCTAGCCCAGGAGTTTGAATTGGTCCAAATCCTACTTTAAGCTATGAAATTGCTATGCAATCTCTCCCCTCCCTTCCACAATATGAAGATCATATTGGCCTTCCCCCACATGGAGTATTTTGACTATTTGAAATACAAGATATGTATATTACTACAATTCTTTCTTTTGAATACAATATTTAAAGTATTTTCCCCTGAAGAAACCTCAATGTGTACATATTTTAGCAAAACATCCAAAATATGTTATATTTTTAGAATTTCCTCTCTTAGCAAGAGCTTTGGTGTTGTTTTTCAGCTCCATTACTGAATGCCTGTGTTTTGATTTTTAAAGGGTAAACTAAGAAAATAAATTCATTAGTCTGTCCATTGCCTTCTTCAATTCATGCTGAACTGGGCATGTTTTCAAATATTATGGCAACTTCTTACATGAGATAGAAAAAAAAGCATTCAGACTGTGCAGAATGATCTGTGTAATTGGCCTCAGCTCCATGCCCCCCACCACCGGTGCCTTTGTCACCAGCACAAGGAACAAAAGCTGAATGTACAGTTGGTGATCTATGCTCCGTCAGCACACGTTTCTCTTTACTGAAGTTGCTCTATTGGACATTTATAACATTGAAAGGAACTCGTAATTAACACTTAGCTAAGAAGGAGATTCAGCAGACACTTATCTAGTTAAACTAATTATGCCATGTACCTATCACCTCCTATTCTTGCAAAGCTCCAGATACCCATTCTTAAGCTGAACCCCTGGCAAGTCTCTATTTCTGTTTGGCTGTATTCCATATCTCATAAATTGGAGCCGAATTATAGCCAGAGGGAAAGCTCAGATAAGATCCAAAGTTCAGTCACCTTGGGGAAAGCTTTCGTTGACTCTTTTGAAGTAATGCTTGTCTTGCTTGTGGTGCCTTTCTTAGGATGAGGAATTATATTGCAATGGAGAGCAGTGATTGGCTTCTGTAAACACTGATCTTAGAACAGCTACTGAGTTTACAACTAGATGAAGAAACATCTGAAACACAATGAAGTATGGAGTTCCTTTTAGCTACCTCTGATTTCCAGCAAAGACAAGATGTGAAACTGGGTGAAGATGGGAGAGATTACAAAGGTTCGGAGTGGAGGAAACCTCATCTTGCCAAGTTTACTATAAAATAGGGAGTGATAACCTACTAAGGTTCATATCATTAACTGCTTCTGTTATTCTAGACTTGGAGGAGAGAAAAGACAGGCAGGAAAAAGCTCAATGTCTCCAGTCCAGCCACATAAAAAGACAGCATGGGTAGAGGGAAAAAAGTTGGTGGAAATCACAAGAGTCTTTTACACCAAGGAAAGGCAACTTGTGACCTTCTTATTGTTCCTAAACTACCACTTTGAATCTCCCTCACTACCTAGCTTGCTGAAAATTGAATTTCAGTACAGTAAGATAATAAATTGTCCATCCCAATTGTACACCAATAGTACAGACCGATAAATGCTTGAATAAAATACAAGCCACTATGTTAAGTTAGAGGTACTCTCTATGCAGCCTGAATAATCCTACCATGCTTACTGAAAAGACAGGATACCACCAACAAACTGCAATGCAGGTAGAGACCAATAAATCACCTGTGGTCAGTGTCACCTACTACAAATAGCACATGGGGGCATCAAATTTCAATTTCAACTGCCCTAAAGTTTCAGCTCAAAGCCTTCTTCATTTGGAATTGAGTATTTAGAGCCATTTCTGGGAAAAATGCTGTACAAGCCTATGCATGCTTTCTTAGAGGCACATCGGATGGCATTCAACACAGCTTATTCTCATTAGTGTGTAACAATGCAACCTAAGTGAGGCAAATGGAACAAGATAAAATAATATTTAACATCAAATATACCCTCATAAGAACTTAGCCTCATACGAATCACCAGATAAGGTCCTAGGAAATATGTAAAATATAGCAGTTGTATACAGTATATAGGTGGGGGGTAAACAGGACAGTAAAGGCTAGTAAATGCTAGGAATAAAAACTACAACACTGTCAATAGCATAATGACTTTGTACAAAATAGTACTTGGAACACTTCCTTCTCAAGTAGAGTGCTGTATCGCAGGCAGGGAATTAGAGAACAACCAAATGGTAAAAGCAACCCACCTCTGAGGAAAGTCTACTCCACTTTTTTTAAGTTTAGAAAGTATAGATTAAAAATGATGCATAGTATGGAGATAATGGATAGACGTGTTTCCTCATGACAGTCAAAGTGGGAGGTGCAAGGTAAGGGAAAAAGGAACTTATTGATACCATTATGATATGGAAGTATAACCTTAGGCAGCTTTTAAAAAGAATTTTATTCATCTGGTGCACCAATTGCATCTTTTCCTGGATTAGGAGGAAAAGTCACTCATGTCCTTGTCACCTCAGGGCTTGACTATTGCAATGTGCTCTACATGGGGCTGCCCTTGAAAACCACTTGGAAACTGGTCCAGAATGAGGTGGCATGGGCAGTGATGGACATGCCTAGGTATGCCCATGTGGCGCCTTTGCTCCCCAAGTTGCACTGGTTGCCAGTTAGCTTCCAGGGGTGATTCAAGATACTGATTATGACCTATAAAGTCCTACATGGCGTAAGGGCTGGTTATCTGAAGAACTGCCCATCTCCTGTGGTGTCTATGTGGCTCCCACACTGAAAACATCCCAGAAAGCCCTGAACACCTGAATGTTCTCCCAGGCCTTGGAGTAAGGTGGTCAGTGCCCTTGTTGGATATGTTTGAGGGTATAGGTGTTGTTAGTCAGACATGCCATCTGTTCTTGTTTTTTTCCCCCCTTTCTTATTCCTTTGTATTTTATAATTTTATTATATTGTATTTTCCTATTTTGTTTGGTTTATTGTACATCTAGAGTCAGTTTGAGTCAGGTGGTGCCTAAACTGAATAAATGAAGTGATAGGAAGGATAAGACTATCAGTTGCTGCTAAACAGGATGCCTGTATGTCACCACCAGCATCAGAAGCATCCTATCTCAGAGTAACAGTTGCTTGGAGACAATAGGAGAGGGCTGTTGCATCTCTATATCTTATTTATGGGTTGTTTTCTCCATGTCTGATCTGCAGGTTTTACTGTGGTGGGAAACAAGATACTGAACTAATTTGCTATTTGGTCTGATCCAGATGGTCTCTAAATCAATGTTAAGCAAACCAGCAAACCGATGGAATTTTTGAAATTAAAAAATGGGGAGAGTTGGGATTCCCAATGGACCTCTGAAATCTCCAGCCTCTACTTCATAAAATGCATGCAATCAAAAGTGAAAGAAGACATCTTTAATTATCTTCCCTACAAATAAACACTTCTTATACTGTATATCCTTTTCAAAACAAAAAAGAGAGAGGAGAGACAATCTCCTGGTTGCTACAAAAAGTCATAAGGGAACATTCAATTCAGAGAATTCCTTTGTCTACCCCATTAGCCCACCCCTCCCATTTACTCCAGTTGTTTCTCCTGAAAGCTGTCAGAGTTTTTTTTTCTTTTTAAAGGATCTTTTCTGTCATCATAAATGTTTTTTATATAAAAAACTTATATATACAACTATGTGTGCAAGTATTATCCAATGCAATTTTTGTGCCAAACTCGGAGAAGTGCCACCTTGATTGTCAAGTTCCTGGAGTTGGAACAGTTGTCTCTTGAACAGCTGCATTTGTATAAGCCTGGAGGCAGGTGGCCCACACTAGTCACTTGCCACTCATCACCATGCCGAAGTCAGAAAGATCCATCCGTTTTTGGAAAAAAAAATGTCCCAAATGTGTTTAAGAGTTTAGAATTTCTTTCTTTGCTTCTAAGCAGCAAAGGACAAAAGTCCCATTCACAATGTCTGAATATCTTCCATGCTGCTTCCAAAGAGTTTTTTTTTTTAAATGCCAAATGGTAAGTATGATTTATGTCCTCAACAATATTAACAAACCCTTCAGCTTCCTAATGTCAATGTTTTTCACATCCTCCTTCATTTTACTCAGTTCTTTTGAGCAGCCTAGCCGCAGTTCTGGATGTGAAGCTGCTGTGTTCAATTTTGCCCTTTTAGGAGAAGACTGGGCCTGAGTTCCCACGTATGTCCCAGCACCTTATTTTTCTGTTGAAAAGCCAAGCTGAACAAGCTTTTAGCCTCCATCACCTTTCTTCTGTTCTTGTCTCGATGTGAGATGCTGGTATCAGAATAGTGAGGCAAGGAACGAAGATGGCATTTTTGTGTAGGAAGGGAGGATTATAATCAGCAGCTCAGCTCAGGAGTGATCCAGCACAGAAGGAATAATGGTGAGCTGAAAACCAAGATCAGAAGCTGTTACAAATTGACTTGACTTTGGCTTTGTCCCCACTCCTACATAGGCAAAAGTTTGACTAGAGGGGAAGTGACGGTAGAAGGGCAGATCTAAAACCAGTAGAGATCCTTGCTTTTATCTTGAGGCTGCAAACCTGAGAACAGAGAGAAAAGGAAAGAAAAAGAAAGAGAGAAGGTAGAAATTAAAAAGGGAAGAGAAAAGATATGAAATAAGGATAGAAAAAGCCAAATACCCCCCACATGCTTGCAAAAATAAGTAAGTTACCTAAAGTATAAGAACTGTTTTTCAGAAGAAGTGCGAAATGAGGAGGAACAGCTGGTCCATATGGATTAACCTTATACGAGAATTTAGGAAATCTAAGATGTTGTTAGCACAACCACTGGGCAAGTTACTACCACCTAAACATTAGTGCCTCATATACTGTATTCTGACAGTTGTTTACAAATGAGTCACCTTTAAAAAAAAAAAAAAATAGAAAAGTGCCAAGACTCAGATTTTTACATAATTTCTGGCATTAAAAATAGTTGCCATGATGATTCTTGACCAAAGGAAATATAAAAAAAACCCAGATTAACTCGCAAGGTTATTGTGAAGTTGACAGTAGTGGACAATATCATTCAGTAGAGTTTGAGGACAGTTACTGAAAGAAAGAAAGAAAGAAAGAAACAAACAAACAAACAAACAAACAAAAACCCCTCACACTGCTGGTGCTCTGTCTGTTTCTCCTCTCCTCCTGGTAACATGATGCAATATGAGTCATGATGTCATCATCATGCTGAGTGTTTCCTTGTCCCCTCATGGACAGCCAATGATGTGGGGAGGGCTGAGGAAACACAACAGCTTGGTTCACATCTTGTGTTAAGCAAGCCATGGTTTGTTTTAATCAAGGGTTCTTGAAGAAGCTGCAGTGCCTGGGTTCCTACCTTATGCTAAACCACAAAGCATGGTTAGCAAGTTATGATGGCTGGAGTAACAAAACAGACCAAACTCCAGGTAATACCTTTTTCTTGTTCTGTTGCCAGGATCACAACCACGCAAACCACATGATAGCTTAATACAGGGGTACAGGACTCTTGTCAGCTCAGGGCCCCACTGGGCTTTGCCAAAAGCTACAGTTCCAAATGCGATAGAAAGAAGAATTCCAATTTTGAGCTTTTGTCAGGATTCTTACGGGCTAAAATGGTGCTTTAAGCCTCTGCAAGACTTAGGGTACCTAATTTGCACTTAAAGCCTCTGGACTAAAAACAAAACACCAAAAAATCTCATCACAATAAACTATTTTGCTCCCACCCACTTTTTGTGATGGTCCCTGCTTTAGCACAAGGTATGACTCCAGTCATCTTCTTGCAATGGTGTAACTTCACAGGTGTCTGCAGGGGTGGGCAAGGGAGGGCAAATGTCAAAATAAATGTAATGCTGTTATGACACAAGTTCTGTCCCTTTTGCACACGTGTTACAATATTGCATGCATGTATGAAAGGAGCAGAACTTTGGCAATGGCGTGATGACGCTTGTGTCATCAGTTTGACAAAAGCATTGGATCCTGTAGACACTTCTGTACAATTCAAAACGGGGCATCGTATGTCATTGAGAAGAAGAGAGAAAGAAATGTGGCGGGTCAGTTTCTTCTGTGATAAGCCACAGTTTTGTCTGGAGTGGCATAGGAAATGCACTGTGGGCAAGCTGTGCAGTTGTTTACCTAATTATTTGCTCATTCATTTTGAATACAGGGGATTTTCGGTATGCGAGGAAAAGAAAGAAGAGTGGACCTGCCATGTCTTACCTGTCTCCACATTCAGCCCTAAGCTCTGTGCCATCTCTCCTGCAGGACCAGCAAAAGGAGCTGGTGTTGTCCATGACGATGTGGCAGGCTCACTCTTGCCTAGCTCACACTGAGGGCTGACTGGCGTGGGCACTGAGGCAGGAGTGAGGCGGTGGGGACGCACAGAAGCAGCAGGCACCAACAGCGAGCCGTAGCGAGGGTCAAAATGTGGGCTGTAGACCTCATGCACTGTGGTGGGCCGGGGGTAAGCAGAGCTCTGTGTACCAATGTATGGGTGGTGGTGGTGGTGATGATGGTGATGGTGGGCTGGGTGCCAAGGTTCAGGGCCCCCCTGATGAAGGTGGCTGTGCAGCGAGCCTGGAGAATAAGGGTCCGCTGTAGCAAAGGGCAGTTCACTGTGGGCAGTAGCTGCCAGCGGGCTGCCCAAAGAGGCAGGCACAGAAGAAGGTTGGTACGTGCTGTTCCAGAAAGAGGGTGGGAAGCTACGCTGGCTCATAGGAAAAGATCCCTCTGCACAAAGGAAGAAAAGAACAAAACAGGACAGCATTATAAGGATAGGAGGACAAATAATTCAGTTCTATTCTTTGTCATTTACATAGCCCCAACAACGTATTACCACCACCACCACCACCACCACCACCTCCTCCGATGCTGATGCTGATGATGGTATTATCTTTTTCCTGTTCTGTTACCAGGACCAATAGGTTTATTCTTTTAAGAATTCTCAAACAGACTGATATATCCTCCTTTTTGCATCCTTACAGAACATGCGTTTAAAACAAAAGCAGCTCCCCTAAAAGGACCCACTGAATTATTTAGACCTGCTCTGTTTCACAGATGAAACTTAAATGCTTTCTTTTGTATTTTGTTGTCAATATTTCCAAAGTGAATAAAAAACGTTGAGTGTTTACTCTCACACATATAATTAAAACTGCTTGTATCACGTATTTAGGTTTTCTACCTGCTTGTATCACACAGGTAGAAAACCTAAGTAGCTTGTATCTATGCTTCATTTCACACTGTCTCTTCCTTTTTTCTCTCCATGTAATTTATTTATTTATTTAAATTTATTGGCTACTCAACTTCAGTGGACTCTGGGTGGCATACAAAACTAGAGAAAACATAAAAACAGCTAAAAACATTAAATCCAACAGACAGCCCAGACTAAAATAATCTAATATACAGCAAAATCAACAAAAGAAAACAGGGGCCTTAGACAAATAATAAAATATCAATGCCTGGGACCAAAGCCAGGTTTCAAAGCTTTCCAGAACCCCAGAGAGAGGACGCCGTCCTTATCTCTGGGGGGTGCTGTTCCAGAGGGTGGGGGCCACGGCAGAGAAGACCCGCTTCCTAGGTCCCACAAGATGGCAACGTTTAACGGAGGGGACCCGCAGCACACCTGCTCTGCTAGAACATTCTGGGTGGGCAGAAACAGTTGGACATAAACCAGTCTCTCAGATATCCAGGTCCTATGCCATACAGGGCTTTATAGGTAAATATTCTTCATAAATGAATAACTCCGAACTGTGACTGGGAGGCTCAGAGCTGTGCTTTCTATTCTGAAACAGAGACATACATACATACATACATACATACATACATACATACACACATACACACACACACATGTTCAAAATTAACAGTATTTACATGCATCTTCAAGCTGAAATTTCTCCTCTCAAACTGAATGACACCGAAAACTTGTAGAACCATTATTTTTTAATGCGTATAACAATGGATTTAGTCCCACAAAACAATTTTCAAGACTTGCTGCTCTTAAAACAGTAGCTGGTTTCACATACTGTGTTAAACCATAACGTGTGTATTATTTTGGCTTGGTGTTAACTCAATCATAGTTTGCAAACTTTAGTATAAATCATAGTTTAGCTTATAGCTTAGCACAGACCTAGTCATTGACTTATTCCAAACATGACTAAGTGCAAAGAGTAAAGCCAATATATCTTTTCATCCTTTCACATTAGCTTTAAATCAAAATATAATCTAAATTTCTACATGATTTTTAAAAGCTCTGCTTACATTTAAAAATAGATCATGAACTGGGTTCAGATGAATGTTTAGCACTATGCATGAAAATGTCCTGTTACTTATCAATTAAAAATCATTCTTAGCACCATCTGAAAAATGAATGCCTCTTTTTCTTTCTGTGTGTATATGCATGTGCATGCACCATTGAATCAGTCTTGACTCCTGGCAACTTCATGGATCAGTCCCTGCAGTTTTCTTGACAACATGTTCAAAAATACTTTGCCATTGCCTTCTTCCTAGAGTGAGAAAGAATGACTAACCCAAGATTAACCACCTGGGTTCCATGCCTATGGCAGGTACAGAACCGATTGTCTTTTGGCTTCTAATCCAGTGCCTTTAACCACTATACTAAACTGGCTCATAAATGTTTTTAGTCATCAAGAAACCTAGTATAATGCTTGTGGAATCTTTTTTAGAACATAGTACATTAAAGGTAAAGTCTCCTTCAAGCTGAGCTCAACTGCAGGTGACTTCATGGGCATATCCATCTAGTTTTTTTGGTAGCAATATGGAAGCGGATTGCTATTCTCTTTTTCTGGATTTTTCTCTCTCTCAAATTTATAGTCTAATCTACAGCCCTGATATTAATTTACTTGAGGTCTCCCATCCATTTACAAACCAGACCCAAGCATGCTTAGTTTATGAGCCCAGACAAGGTCAGCCAGATGCTCCCATCTGCTAAGACAGTATACTAAAAATGAAACCTTCTAAAAATCAAGAATATTGAATATGTGTCACCGAAGAGGTTACCAGCAGTCCTAACTGCTCAGCTCCCCATCTCATCAAGCTGTTCTGTTTTTCATAACTCTACAGATTGTTCTGTAGGATCTTTAGTGTAGCTAAGCTCTTTGTGTACCAACATAACCTCTGGGTAGGTTAGTGATTAGCTATCCTGACTAGCTCACTAAATGTACTACTCTTTTCACTTGAGGAGGAGGAGTGGTGGTATTTTTAAGGCACTGACTAACTATGAAATAGCCAATGGCATATTTTACACCCTCCACTAAAATATAGACCCCTCCCATTTGGGAGTCTACCGATGAATGATGACGGTTGGGTTATTACATCAACACACCTCTCCAAAAATAGTGTAGGGAAGTGGAATAAAATTTGCATACTTTGGCTGTGATAAATTAACCAGGAAGGACCAGCATATATGGGATTTAGACTATGGGCTGGGAACAACCTAAGGCCAGCATTGTGTGATCACAGAAGAATGTTTGAGTTGCCAGGGTGTTTTCAAGTGAAGAAAGGGCCCAGAAACTCCAGTTATTTTCTTTTGTGAGAGACTAAAATGCAACACTTTCCCCATATCTGTTTTATAAACTTTAAAATCTTAGAAAAATGAGTAATATAACTGGGAACCAAAGCCTAGCAATTAGTTTTAAAAGGTACAGGACTAAGGAGGAAAGAAACTGTTCTACTCTTGGGCACTTAGCTATGATGGCTGAATAAGGGAAAGACAGAAAGACACTATGCCTTTCATGTTTTCTAGGGATGCAAAATTATTGTATTTCTGCTCTTGGGACACTGTCAGATGATAGCATTAAAGTGCTATCCACCAGTTCTTGAGATGGCAGAAAAGTAGTCCAGCACAAAATTTGCTGCCTTGATTGCCAAGCTTTTTTTTTTGGCCAGAGTAATAATGACAGTGAATGATGCCTTAATCTGGACAAATTCAGGAAAGTGATTGGTGGACATCTCTGCTTAATTTCCCTTCCTACCAAGCATCCCTTCCTGTAGGGGGAAAATAATCCTTTCTCTCTCCATAATGTGGGGATAATAAAATAACAGAACAGTAGAAACTTGTAATGCATCCAAAGGTGATAGAACTAGCAACACACAGCTGACACAACCTGGTTCTCTTTCCCTGTAAAATGACCTTCTAGGCAGCACAAGACTAGCCCTCTTTCTCTATCAGGAGGCCTTGCTTTGGAACCCTTTTACTAGGTATTTCACACTCCTTTGTGGTGTTTGGTTGTTCTAGGTTCCCGGAGCACAATGGAAGGCCACATCTGATGGTCTTTTAGCAAACTGTGTTTCAATGATGTCTTCATGATTGTAAAAACCACAGGGGCAGCAGCAGTATTACACTAGTGGATCAACTGCAGAGAGGCACGTAGACCTGTTTCTGTAGCTGACCCGATACCACCAGAATATAGCTGTAGTCCTGCACCTGAAGCTAAATGTTACTATGGTCACTAAGATCTAGTGGAAGCATAGAAGAGAACAAATGGTCATAAGGAGGAATATCCCAACTTGAGGAGTAACTTTACAACAGCCTTCAGTGGTACCCTCCAACTATATTGTTGCATTTTTTTTCTCTTGTTTTTTAACATTTTTTATCTGTAATTACCCAGTTCTTGGGAGTCGGGTGGCATATAAATTTAATAAATAATTTACAATAGACCACAATTCTAATAATTCCAGCTAGTGTGGGCAGTAATAGCTGAGCTGATTGGGGGTTTTCAGGAGCTGTAATCCAACACACCTGGATGGAGGGCACAAATTTGGAAGAGGTTACTTGAAGTTGTGGTAAATTCTTCCAAATAGGTTTTGTATTGCAAGACATAACACCACTTTTGAACTGAATTTTTTTTACTAGAGGAGAGTTCATTCTCTGAATACGTCTGGTAGCTGGGACCTCTAAGAGAAGTAAGAAAGCACTTTCTGATGCATTTTAAGATGAGAGATGAGTTCACCCATCCAACTGTGCTGCAATGGCTGGGAATGCCTGGCTAGGCAACAAGGAAGCAAACAACTACGCAGAGATATGTTTTATCTATTCTGATTGGCTAGGTTCACACCTCATGTTAAAACACACACCACAGTTTATAAACCACAGTGAGCTGTTATGGCACAACCATCTGAGCCCAAACCATCATGGTTTACCTCAGTATGACTTGTTTGTTTTGGTTTAGCACAATATACAGTAAGAGGAATTGGTACCACGAGCTATAACTGTGTCTGCTCATAAGCAAGCCACATTGAATGAGCCACATCAAGGTGCATGTGATGACAGTTATGGTGATTCAGTGAGGATCTCTCCCCCTCTTATATGCTTCAAGGTGTAGAGAAACACCCAGTAGACTAATTTGCCTTGCAGGCAGAAGATGCCCCAAGACAAGGTTAGGGTAGGCTAGGCTAGCTGACTGGGATGATAGTCCAATGCATCTTGATGGCTTCTGACTGGAGCAATGATCGAATGCCCTGAATTTCTGAATAAAAATAGTTGCATGAAGCAGCTCACCTTAACCAATTGGACACTTGGTAGAATACTGTATGGTCTTCCCAGAGGGAACTGCATTGTAACAGTACAAATCTATACATACTTGGTCAAAAATAAGTCCTTGTGATTTCAGTAGGGTTTATTCCGAAGGAAGATGATGTAAGACTGCAGTCTTAAACTCCCCGTTTAAGTTGGTTAGTTTCCTGAATTTTAAAGCTTTTGTATAATCAGAAATAGGCCCATAATATTTTCACAAGACAGAAATGTTATACATTATTGTATATGTTGTTGAATTATACAGAGAACAACTGCATGCTAATTTTAAATACTGTTTTTGTTTATTTGTTTACAGGGAGCAATAATAGTGACTCCTAATGCTGTTCTTCCAAAAAAACAAAAAACAAACCCCAAGTCTGGAAGAAAGATCAGTATATCTGGAATGATTATGTGTTTTAAAGTCAGTTTGGCTCTCAGAAAATGATTTAAGTGGAATTTTCTCTACGAGCACCTCATCAGCCTTGTCTCGACTTGAAAGCTAAGTAGTGCTGGTCTTGATTAGTACCTGGACGGAAGATCGCCTGAGAATACAAAGGCTGGAATTCAAAAAAGATTCCAGAAAAAGGCAATGTCAAAACATGTCCGTACTGTTGCTAAGAAAGTGACACAGTGATATCTAAGTAGTCAGTGGGAGGCAAACACTGTTCAAGGGCATCTTTTCCTTAGGTTTGTTTAGGATGTTGACAGCTGTAGCAGCACTAATCTCAGGCATAAAAACAATGAAGATGTTTTGACACCTAAAGGCAAGTCATTTATTAACCAAAGTTTATGTGATGATGAATGTGTTCATCTTTCAGGTGCCACAACACTCTTCCTGGCTATGGTTGAAATTTGAAACCCCAGCACTTCTGAAATAGCACTGTCTGCCCCAATGACAACTTTTTCCAATCTGGAAGTTTGGTTCCCACAAAAGAAACCAGGAAAATGATTATAAAAGCTTTCTGTTTAAACTTATACTGATTTTACTTTGACCAATTTATATAAGACTACTAGTTTTGGTATACCCATGGATACTGAAGTGGTAGTGGGACTATTTTAAGAGATTCTCCATTATCAGGCATGGCACTCAGATGTTCCATTTCATTCAGAACAGAGTGAAAGAGGGTTGGGCTGCAGAACCTTGCCCCTTCAAGTTTCTATCCAACAAATAAGGTTTATCTTAGACTTGAACAAAGCCTAGTGCTTTTACACAGGACCAGTGTCAGTGCCCCCCACACCCAACTGCTTGCCTTTAAAAGCTCTCAGAATGGCATAGACATTTGCTAGGAAACCCCATTCCCAAGTGCTGTCCTCACTGTGCCAAAAGTGGACTCTGCTGCCCCCCAGCGCTACATCTGCTGGTTGCTCCACTAAAAAATAATCTAGCTTGTTCTCCCAGCACCAGGCTAGCCCCAGAACTGCCCTCCCAGAAGACTTTTGCAATTCATAGGAAATATTCTCATATACCTATACATGCCCAGTGACTTGATAACTCTTTTCCCCATTTCTCTCAGGATATAGGACGATGTAAGCAATCCTTTTGTAAAGATAATAGTGAATGCCTATTATCTTCCAACACTGAATGGTGTAACCAGTTGTGGTTTATTCAACAAATCTTGGTTAACCAAACTAATCATGATAATTTTATAAACATTATCTTTCTATAGTGTCCTATACATAAAGGCTATCTATTTATGTTTTCCATCTACAGCATATAAGTAAAAAGTTGGTCTGTATTTATGCATACAGCTTAATTTAAATTATAAGAATAGCCTGTATTCTTGGCCTGTTGAAAAATGTCTGTCTATTGTTTTGTTGGGTTCATCCTTGATCATTGTTGGTTTTTTATTCTTGCTAATATATTTTTTTAATTGTTTTAAATGTTGTTAGCCACCCACCCACAGTTACATTTGCAAGATGGGTGACCAAATAAATTGATTTAATAAATAAATGTACTTAGCTCACTTTTTGAAAAAAAGATCCGATTACCTACTTAACAAATCTTCCTTCTAGACAAACACAGCTTTATTAAAACACGACTCTAAACATATTGATTCATATATGCCAAACCATGATTTAACAACTCAGAATTGCTGTGTTCACATCCTACACTAAGCCATAAACTATGGTTTCCCACCACAGTTTCTGGGTACAAACAGACACTAAGCTGAAATTAAGCCATCCAGACTACAGCTTAATGTAGTAAATGAACCAGGTCACTCTGCAACCAGTTCAGCCAGAGTGAAATATTAACTATTCCCTCAACCTGATTTTCAGTGGAAAAGATTCCAGAGAACCCTGCCTGACCGAAGCAGAGCACCATCTCGCCCAGTAATAAGTTTCTTCGCTATGGCCAGCGGGAAGGCGGCAATCAGCATGAGAAGACAAAAGAGTTTCCCTGCCACTGAACACGCAGGCTCTATAGAACTACTTCATACTCAGCTCTGTCACTGAAATCAGTTTTAGGAGTAGGTAATTTTGGCAAGATTATGCCACTATTTTAATTAACGAATGGAACCAGTGCTTATGTGCTTGGGATTTAGCATTTGTTAGCTCAATAGTTCTTTTTTCCAAGATTTTTGAGCAAGGCCACAGGATCATCTCTCATTTCTGGCAAAATGAAGACAGGTTGGTATCAGTTCCCCTTTTCTAATGCTAGTTTTTGCATGGATAAGGCTGCTGGACAGATCAAGCCATAAACTTTTATCCAGAAATATCACTGAACTGCCCTCCAACACTCCACCCTGAACGTGAACAGAGGCAGGTGGAACGTAAATTTGACAATAATAAACCTTCTTGCTCACATAAACCTCTTTTCCAGTCCTATCACACAGGCTAGTGATACTTCCCTCTTTCCTTCTCTAGAAATTACTATGGAAATGAAATATGCTGGAGCCGAGATTTATTGTATATACTTCTTTCAGTTCTGCATTCAAAAGATTTCCTGGGCTCAGAATTCTTTTATTCTTATGTTATATCTTGGGTCAGACAATTATTGGCAGTTCTGCTAAAATGAAGTAGATCTCACAAACCTGGCTGCCTTAGTGATTTTGATAGTAAAGTATATTATAGCAACTAGCAAACCATCACTGCTGCTCTCCTTTGCATACTGTACTTTAAAAGCAATCTATATTGAAAAAGAATCTTAATTATCACAGTTCCCCACCTAGCTTGGCAGTACGTGCATGGAAGTTTCCAAAGGTGATTGCAGTGACCCTGGGATACCTGCTGCGAGGAGGGAATTGCACAGACTTATCCCCAGGATATAAATTCTATCCTGCTAGTCCTCATTTCTTCAGCAGCTGCTGTCAGGTGGCCCAAGATATTTTGCTGCAAGATGGCTCCCCTGCCATTCTGCATAGCAAGATCAAGGATAGCAAAACCCTTCTTCAACACTAGCAATGGGACAATATCTGTTACATCTGAAAGCAAGGAAGACTTTTTGGAGGGGACTTTCTCACTCTGGCTAATGTTAGGGCCAGTCTTGGCCAGAATTCTATAGAAATAATGCATCCAAAGCAGTCATTCATTTGCAAGTGAACATATTGCAGTCATAGCAATCTCCTCCTTCTCTTAAAGTATTCAAGACCAGTATTCCAGTCACTGCCACCTATCCATGAACAAAAGCACCGTAGTTCCTTAGTCTTTAAAGTCTCCACAAAACTACCTCCCCACCCCCTCCAACGTATATGCATAGT
The DNA here is from genome assembly GCF_059951505.1 of Python bivittatus. NCBI lineage: Eukaryota > Metazoa > Chordata > Lepidosauria > Squamata > Pythonidae > Python > Python bivittatus. The sequence goes on along the minus strand of NW_028277030.1, from coordinate 62,836,509 downwards.
TATCTCTCTGAACCTTCTTTCTGGGTCAAAACTGTAATGAAGGCTTGGAAAGCTGAGAAATGTACCCATTTGTGGCCTTCACAATAACAAAAGGAAGCATCTACATCAGGGACAGGCTACCGACAGTTTCCAGATGCCTTGGACTACAGCCCCATGTTCAGAGGATTCTGGGAGTTGTAACCCAAATCAAGACGAGGGCTCTGCAGAGTTACATCCTTCTTGAGCCTCAGGTGGGCAGGAGAACCCCTGGGACCCCCACTGGGGCAAGGGGACCCCCACTGGGGCAAGGCAAGCCTGAAGGCGGCTTTCCGGAGATGGAGAGACTACACGGCTCACCTCTCCAAGCAGCGGAGCTCCTTGCAGCGGCCTTGACGCCGGCGCTGCTGGGCGAGTAGCTGCTGGGCTGGCTGAGGGCTCGGCTGAAGTGCTCGTCCACCACGGCGCTGATGTCCCCTTGGAAATAGGTGAACAAGACGCACCTGGCGTTGATGTACTCGGCCTCGGGGGGGCGCTCTTTCTCCGGGCTGCACTCCTCCTCCTTGATGCTGGCCGGGGCAGCGTGGTTGGAGAAGGAGGAGGAGCTGCTACCACCACTGGTGCTGGCGCTCTCGGTGGCTTCCTGCATCTTCGAGTAAAAGGCTAATTTCTGTAAAGGAGACCCAGAGTGGTCAGGACCCAGTGACCGCCGCTGCCTTGCCTCCTCCCGCCCCTCGCATTTCCTGCCCAGGGGTCTCAGAACGACAGAGGGCACTTGCCCTTCCCTCCTGTCTTTTCTCTGGGAGCCCAAGGCGGTTTACAAGGAGGTCTGCTCTCATTTCATTCCCACAACACCGTTGCAAGGCGGGTGGGACAGTGGCTTTTTCCGGGCTAGCCTTTTCTCGCATACTGCGGCTCATCTAACCATCACTAGCCAATGGGGCACAATCCATCGCCACAACCAGGGCTGGGTGAAGAAGGCATCAGGGACGAAACAGTCAGGCAGCGACTGGCATAGTCACCCCGCGAGCTTGGTGGCCAGCTGGGGAGCTGAACCTGGATCTTCAACATGGTAATTATTACACCCCTGCCTTTGTAGCCGTGAAAGCGCGGGAAAAACAGCGAGGAAGGGTTCCGCTCTGCCTTGCCTATCAGCCCGCCAACTGAGCGGCTCCCCCCACCCGCCACCTTAGAGGAAAGGAGCTGTCAGAAACGCGCGCACAGTTCCTCCCGCTGCCAGGTGTCCCACGCAAGGGACGTAAGTTATGCCTAGAGAAACGCAGAGCTCTGACGAGCACCGTTGCCTTCGGATCCCCGTGAGGTCCGAGGCGGGGCCGTTTGGGCGACGAAACCTCGAGTCCCAAGAGATCAGTCTTCAATCACTACAACTCCAATCACTCCTCCCCCGTGCGGAGGGTGGCTTATGGGAGTGGTAGTCTAGCTCATTTGGAAAGCTGGAGAGGGCTGGAGAAAGACCACATTAACCCGTTGGTCGGTTTTCAAGGTGCCGCTCAGCGGAGCCATCTCGTTCGCGGTGTCTTCGCCTGGGAAGTCTCCTTTGACGGAGGCATTTCGGACGGATAGCGCGGAAGAGGCGATAACTCGCGCGAAGTCCGGGCTTGGAAGAGCCCCGTAGCTTCTGCTGCTCGGCTTCAGATACATCGGCGCGGGGGAGCTTCTGCCGTCCTGCCGCTTTCCCAGGAGCTGTCCTCTGCTCGCCTTCGCTGTGGAAATCCCGGAGAGGGGAAGAACCGATGTGGGCCCGGATCCTCCGGCCAGCGCGCGTCCTGCGCTCCCTTCCCTGGCAGGCCGGCGCCCGCGCAACCTTTAGAAACGCCGCGGTCCCGGCCGGTCAGAAGGGCTGTTTGCTGGAGCCGGGCGGACCCGAGAGGACCGCGCAGAGCTGCGTGGACAAGGAGAACTGGCGCGGGAATGGCCCAACCGAAACGGCCATCCACTTGCGCATCTGGAGAAGGCGACTATATATCACTCCCCAATAATTTAAAACTGCCAAAGGCAGCGAACAATTTCCCATCCTAAATTAATTTTATTTTCTCGTCGACAGATTTCGAGTTAGCAAATTAAACGTCCAGAATACAAAAAAGCATAGGGACGTCAAATGAATAAATTAAAATAGTACATTAAACTACTATAAACTACTCTAAACAGGTCATTGAACCGGGTTGCGATTTAAGCCACGCTGTGTGCCTTCGCCTTCAGGTTGCCACAAGACTACTGTTTTTCCTGCCCGGGTGTGACATGTTTCTCCCACTGGAAACTGGGGATCCCGAAGCTCCAGGGAAGGCCGTGATTCTCGATTTTTACAGGATTCATTAGATCCAATGTTACCGTAATGAGCGACCAAGGAAGATCTTGGGGAGCCTTGACTTCTGTCCTAAATGTACAGATTCTCAAGGATCGCGGAGCAGAGTTCCAGTTGACCGCTGTCACTTGGGCAGAAGACTGCCCTCTCTTCAGAGCGAATGCCTGCAGGGTCCTGGTTTAATTTATTTTCTTGGGAAAAATTGGGCATTAGGAATCACGAGCGTTTTGAGGGGCGTTTCACGAGGTGGACGTCCTAAAGTCACGGGACTCTTCCCCATATTTAGCCCAAGCAGAAAAATCCTTGCTGGTTACAAGTTGAGGAGAGACAGCGAAGTGGACTTGGAAACGAAGGAGACACGGCAACTCTCCCTTTCAAGATAGGTTTTGGGAAAAAACGGGAAACGCATTTCTGTGGCGAACAGAGACATTTCCGAAAGGAAGAGATTATTTTTACTAGGTTCTGAAAAAGAGCGCGCGCTCTCTCGAAAGTCTGCTGCACATTCCCGCGTTTGCTTTTCCGCGGTTAGGCTGTTTGGAGCTGCTGCATTTGGGAAGGGCCGAAACAAGTAATTTGGATTCGGATGCAGAGTTAAGTGCCTGGAAAAATAAATCGGAGAAACGCTTTTAAACGGGGCTTTGACAGCGAACAAACAAGGCTCGACCAATCTCTACATCAACAATGCTTTCTCCTCGAAAGTCAAGTGAGAGGCAACTGGAATGATTCCCAGTCACGGAGAAAGCCACTATGAATGGCTACTAACTGTGATGGCTAGTGCATTCTGATGCCCACCCCCTCCCCCCAACAAGTTGCAGGCGGTCGTCCTTTGGGAACTGGAACTTGTTTCGTCATTGGCCTGATCTGGAGGTTCTGATAAGAACTATTTGGGAAGAACATCTGACCCATTGCTGCCCAGCAAGGGGGAAGGCACATCATTGCAGACCAACAGATTGTTCATTGTTCAGTCCTGAAGACCTTCACGCCGAGCTCCCTTCCACAATCCCTCCATTCTGATGTTCAGGTTTTGCAGGCTCTTTCAGGCACATATCTACTTCTTTTATTCTGAAAATGCACTGCAGGTTAGTGCTCTTAATGTCATAATGCCGGTGCCCCAAAATTCTAAAACACCTGGTTTTCAGAGTAGCCACTGACAATATTCCAATGGAAGGTCCACTGGAATTCCACACAGGTACCAGGTAATGAAGTAAGTAATAAGTGGAGCATCTTCTCAGTGAAGACCTTTGTTCTGATTTTACTAGTAAGTATTCTTCAAGTAGAATAATGATGGTGGGTAATCTTGTTACTCTTTATACAGATTAAGACAAATTAAGACAGCGGAGAGAAATTTAAGATTACTGTGGAGGACGAGGGAACAGATGGATGAGCATACTGCCTTCACATTTCTTCATTTTATGGAGAAACTTGATTTCAGTTTCCCTGAAGATTTAAACCAAATTTATTTTAACCGATTTCTTGGGAAGCAGAAGCCGTGCACTTCAGTGGCATGCACAGACCTGCTCTTCCTTGTTGCTTGCTATTTCAGACAGCTTAGAAGGCAGCCTAAATGGTCCCATTTCTTAGTTAATGCAGTACTTCATTTCTGAACAAAAGGAGAGGACAGGAGGTGAAACAAGTGCAATTTTCTTGCAAATCCTATTTTAATCCTATTTTGTCACAGCATATTTAGAAGTTGCCCTACAGGAGCTTAATATGAATTAAACTCAATATTTTTCTGTCACTGTAACAACAATAACAATGTTGGGCCTGCTCAGAATGAATTTATTCTAAATAATAAAAACATACCTTGCCTAAAGAGGCATATTCTGTTCTCATCGCATTGATTAGCGGTTGCTCAAATGATAAAAAAGGAGGTCCTTATTTTTTAAACAAAGATCCTAAAGGGTATCCAGCTAGTGATTTATAGTCATCCAGCCATGTCATATCACTAGTGCAGACAGTCGTTATATCGCCACAGGGACGTCTGCATGACCACAAACCGCGTGTGTGGGGTGGCCTTTTAAGCATTGGCCCCATCTCGGATCGACACGCAGCATTAGAAAGAGGGAAACCTAGTGGGAAACCTAATGCCCAGGGGGTGGAGTGCCGAAAGTCTGCAAAGCAGATTAGCCGGGTTTTAGAAATCTGTGAGAAATGCCTAGCTTGTACGCAGAATATTTCGAGTTCGGAGAAACTGGCTGGCAGATGAGAGACACCGGCCCGAAGGCCCGATATGATATCATTACCTTCTTCTATGCGTATGGTCGAGCGTCTTCACGGAGCTGTCAACGAAGGGACCGTAAACGTTCGTTATGACAGAAGCTTTTGTGGACAAAGTCCACAATTGCTTAAATCATAACTAATGCAGATGCCTTTCGGATGGCACCGGGCTCTCCGTTGCTTTTGCTATCCGAGCGAGCGCTCTGGATGCACCTTTCTAAGTTGAAAGCTAAACCATAGTTGCAAGTAAGAATCTTTAATTCTGCCGATACCAATCGTTGTCGGTGAATCTGCTTGGATCCCACGGGCGTCCAGAAGGTTTACATCCGCGATTTGGCAGGGCTGCGTTTCCCATAGATCGCTTAGGATTTGCCCTCGGAGTTGTCCGCAGAAGGAAGTCGCGCGCCCGCACCGAGTCGATCCTACGCAGGGGAACCCAGCCGAACCCACAAAGAACCCGGAGAAACGGAATCCTTCGCCAAGGCCACCCGCCCCCTTGCAATCCAAGCGAGACCACCCGTCAGGCCCGACAGCATTTCACGAAGGAGGGATAATGCCCCCCCCATACCCCCCGCGCCCATCCATCCCGGGAGAGAGCTATTCGCCATCAGCGCGAATTAACCCCCAGGCGAGGAGGGCCAGTGCCAGGCCAGTCTTCCCCACGCAATCTTGCCCTTTGGAGGGAGGCGCCCGCCCGGCGACCTACCTGGTGGTAAGGACTGTAGGCTGCTGCGAAGTAAGGCTGGGGAGGACCGTAGACTTGGTACATAACATCCAGACAGCTCATGGCGGAAGGCGGCTGGGGCTGGCGCCGCAAAGCGGGCTACGAGGCCAAGCCAAGGGGCGGCTTCTTCATGGGGCTGCCCGGGAAGCAGCCGAGCCCCCTCGGCCACTAGGAGGAGGTGGAGCGGCCCTGGAAGACGCGTGCTTTGCCCTCCCCTCCTCCAACGTGCCCACAACAGCCCACCAGCTCAGGACCCAAAGGCGCGGCGGGCGCCCGTCGGGAGGCATTTAAACGGCATGGCCGGCGTCAGGCGGAGGCGGAGACGGGGCAGCCCGCGGGACCAATGGGGAAGCCGCGTGCGCGCGCGCCCCGGACGCCCTGGTGCGCCGCGGCCACTCGTGCTGAGCTGCTTTGTGCTGCTGCGAGTGGGACTGGACCGGCGGTGCTGAACTTCTCGTCCCGAGCAGCGCCTTCCCTATAGAATAGCAGCAACGGCGTCGTCCCCTGGAGGCCTCGTCGAGGATGGGTTGGCAAGCGGGGCTGCATCCCTGGTCCTCCAACAGAGGAGAACCTAAGAAGGGTCCAAAATCTGGAAATGCAGTGAGAGGGCTGGGGGTGAATGAGCACATATAGCCAGAACACTGGGGGTCGACTGGTCCTCTTCTTCATTCCCTGCCATGGACATAATTTTTTAAAACTGCTGGATGTTGCGACACTTGTTAGCTTCAGACTGGAAATGCATGGAAAGTGGAAAGGATTGGGGACGGTGGAAACCCCTCACCCTTTTTTTTCCAGTTGCTTGGCTTGGACCCTTTCTTAGTTCTAGTTAGCTAATACACTGGCTTTGTTCCCCTAACACACTTATCTCTACTTAAGACGACTCAGCCTAGTGCTGGGGTTCGTACACATTTTGTACAATAAGGTAACCACATAAGCTTGGTTTGTACAATGTAAAGCTTACTTTGTGGTTCCGTGCATAGTATAAACAGAGTCAGTCATTAACCGTACTGTGGTCCATGGCTGGCAGAAGAACTGAATTTAAAATGCTAGCTTTGTAACGGGAACCTAAAAGGGACCTAGGTTTTAAAAAGTTTCTACTATTTTTTTATCTCATCCTCTGCTTCTTAATACTTCCTCTCCTGATGAAATGTTCCAGAGAACCTGAAAGTTGCACATCTTTTGTGACATTTAGGTTGGTTTTTCCTTTTTCTTTCCTAATAAACTAATGTGGTTTTCTTTGTTCCACCACAAATCATAACAAATTATGAAATTAATGAACTAACATTATTGTTATGTACTAATGCTGATAAATTATTAGATATACTAATGTTAGTTTATTGATTCCAAAATCTATTATGATTTAGAAATACATATTTGTGATGTGTGGGTATGTATATACATAATAAAACCAACTTTAAGTACTTTCTTTTCTTTCATTCCCATATTCATCTACTTGGAATATTATTGATTTTTAATGACTGATTCCTTCCATGTTTTCAGTTCTTGGCATTTGCTTACTGCAGCAACACTAATTAAGAACAAAAAAAAGCTTGTAGAAATGAAATTTGCAGGAACGCATGCAATTATGCATAGAAGATGTTCACTTTGCCAACTTGGGGCAGAGAAGGAAGGCTGGCCCATGACATTAGGGTATCTACTTCACACCAATTGTAAACAAACCAGATAGTACTGATCAAATTAAAGTAACATCAGAGCCAATGCAAAAACAAAAATCAAATTCATAATAAGTCATGCATACGATCCCTATCTCTGAGAGAAAGAAACATAAATTTCTGAATATGCAGGGTAGTCTCTACAGAATCACCTTACTGTATTCAGAGAGGTGTCTAAGCAGGTAGCGGCACTTGATCAGTCTTGTCTCAGTTTGGATGTTAAGCTGGCTTGGGCCTGGTTAATATTTTTTCCACACTAGCAACTTGGAGCATCTTCTAGAATCATCCAGTCATTATTCTGCCAGAATAAGAGCAGTAAGGACAGGCATTCTATCACTTCAATACAGCAATAGCTAGCTGTTGGGATGAAAATGTTGTAAGTCATTAGTGGGGAAATGACCTTGGATGTGAGATCACTGGAGATTTTCAGGGCTGTAGGGTAGACTGGAAAGTTGAGAAAACATCCTGGAAGAAAGAAATAGCAAACCACTTCCATAATGTTGCCAAGAAAAGGGCATGGGCTGAGTTCTCTGTTCATATAATACAAGAAGTTGAGCTTAACCTGAGGATGTCTTTACCTTTACCCTGAATGACAGATTAGGGCAGGGTATAGGGTGAGAGAAAGGAACAACTGCTGACTCAGACAAATGCTGCTCAGGTCCTTGCTTTCTGTTAATAATCCAAACAAAATGTTTCCCCTAAAATGAAAGAAATGGTCAATATTGACATCTACTATGAAACCATTGTGCCACTCAGATCATGTACAACCAGAAGAGGCCACCACATTTTGGTTCATTCGAGAGCTGGCCATGCAAAGAGGTAATGATGGGCACATCATACAGCAAGATTAGGTAACCCAATGAATAAGCCTGCATCCATATCTAGTTTTCAGATACTGAGATTCAACATTAAGAGTCAAACTAGGTGTAGGGTCAGCATTCTGGAACAGAGTCAGGCAGCAGCTGCCAAAGTCCAGCATTTGACATGGGTGGCACTTCTGATTCTCAACTCACCCTCGCTATATTCGCCATTCAGGAACAGGACTTGGCTGCTGGTTAAATACTTCTCTCCCTCCTGTCCCCATGAGCATAACACCCCATCTACTGTAGGGACCCTGTCGCCATTAAACAGAAGAAGAGGTGATAACTGATGCAACAGCTTGTTCTCTGTTACGGGGGGACAAACAGCAGCAATGGCTGTTATGAACACCTGGCATAACATAACAGTAGTAGAAGTACCTTGTAATGGTTGCTAATTCTGGCAAGTGACCATCATCACTGATCGTGCTTTTCTTATGATCAGCTCAGCTGGCATTGGCTGTTGTTCTACCAGCTACTCCTCCTTGCTTGAATATGTATGATTGCTGACATCAGGAAGTAGGAGTTGCCACTGGTTGTTTTCTAGCTAGGAATGGGAAAGAAGAATGTGTTCACCTATGTTCCTTTGAACTGTATTTGGCCAAGGACATCCTGGCAGCTGGCCCTGAAGACTCACTTCTCCCAAATGAGCTGGAAGGTAGTGTGATGACATTTGAAATAGCGCTAATGTGGCTTGCAAACATCAGCAAGGTACACTAACTGAAACAGGAGAACATTCCTAATTGCCAGTTGAAGTGTTTCAGATGCATGTGAAGTTCAGAATCCAGGAAAACACTATATTCCCATTTGATCAAATTATATAATGTTGAATAGGTGTTACTTTAAAGAAATGTCCAATTGTTTCAGCTTGATCACAGTCTACTTGTTTTATGTCGTAATATGACACATTTTAAACTGGAATACATTCACAGAATTCATTTCCAAGTCAGTTTATCACTGCAGTCTTAAAAACATAGGGATACATCTTATTAACTGTACAATTTAAATGAACCACACATCAGCATGTTAAGTCAGTTTGTAGTTTTCTTCATTCAAACTGTAACATTTTAATTGGATAAGCTCTTCTTTTAAAAATGCAAATACTTTTTACACCACATACACACACTCTTCCCTGTTTCATGAGCTTTTGTGAAAAGACAGTGTCCCTTTCTAAAAGTTGGTTTTGATGAATACGATTCAAGTTAGATTACTGTAATGTGCTATGGGTAGAGATATTCTTGATGATTGCCTGGATACTTGCTAGGTGCACAAGTGCACAAGCTGGTAATTTGGTTGAATTTCCAAGAGAGTGTTACCAATATTTGCACTGGCTCCCAAGTCCTTTCTTGGCACAATTAAGGTGTTGGTTTTGACCTAAAGTCCTTAAATAAATAAAGAGGTGCCATTTGGAACTTTGCACAAAACAGAGAAGCCTTACCAGATGACACAGAGATTGCATTCCTCATAGACACAGATTGCCAGAATGCAATATTATCCCAGCCATGTTCTTCTGTCCTGTAGCCGCATTAGCTGTGTTGACAGAATGCAATGTAAACCAAGTATGTCATTTCTAAAACATCCAGGATTTCCTCCTATGCTAAGGGAATCCTGAGTTAGTTGCTGATGATACAGACACAAAACAGCCTTAGAAGGGGCAGACATTTAACTTCTGCTAGGGAATTTTAAGGATTAAGATACCAACAAGCATTACAATATTTGGCTTCAAACATCTGCAGTGGGAACAAGTGTGTGGCCAAACACTGAATCACTGAAACTCAGCGGGAAGCAACCAGACTACACACCATATATTAGCCTTCACAGCCATCTTATGCATGGATATAAGACTGTAATTTCTGTTGAGTTTATTGGGATTATTTTTAAACAAATGTACAGAAGAGAACCATTGCTTTCGTGTAAAAAACAAAACAAAACAAAAAATAGACCAGCAAATTCCCTGCCAGTCAGAGCAGGAGGAGAAAGAGATAACCCATCCATCCTCCAACCTATTCACTCCTGTTCCTGAGCAGATGTAATTAGTGTCATCACCAGTTTTGCCTGGCCTCTCCGAAAGAAGTAGGGAAGAAGCTGGAAAAGGCTACTGCCATGATTTAACTTATCTCAAATAGCTACGTAAGGACAGACTTGGTTAGTTCTTGGTTGAGAGACCACCAGAAAACCCAGGGCAGTAGCTGGATGAGGAGTTTAGAAAAGTGGTTTAACAAACCAGTTCCATATTGTTGCCAAGGAAACTGCATGGAAGTCTCCATGAAATCATCAGAAGCTGAGCCTGACTGGAGGAAGTCAGGATCCAGAGTGAAGAGAAGCATTAGATATTATAAATGAAGCGTTCAGAGCAATAAATGGTGTAAATAAATCATGTCCCACCATCACTATGTACTTATGGACCATTGCAAGTGACAGACACTGTTGTCAAAGTGATGGGAATGACTAGGATGCTTAGCATTATCCTGCAGTGGGTCTTTAAACAGGCAGTGAGGAGGCTATAAGCAGTCATGGGTTTGTGAGTTGCCAGCTGCTCTTTAGCCACCAACGGTTTTGATTTTTAAGATGGGACTGTAACACCAAGGTATGATTTGCTTAGTACATGAGCCATCTTAGACATATAAAAAAAGAGCTTTTGTATTATTTTCAGTTACTTTAGATAAAATATGATTTTCATTTACAAAACATGACACTGAAAAATTATGTGATATTAACTTTATTTAAAAATCTATAAAAATTATCCAGGCTCTATATAATTATTTTAAAATAAAACTATAATGCCATCCAATACGGGCATGTATCTAAAACATAATATAATGCCAACATAATAATACAATAATCTGACTGCTGATTCCATTCTCATGGCAGGTGAAATGTCAGAGAGTTTCCCTTTTGGCACATGGCTCAGTATTCCATGATGGGAAACTTTGTGCAAGCATCCTGATTCTTAGTTTTGTTTTCAAAAAGATGTATCCCTGAAATGAGACAAATTGTCATATGTATAAAAATGAAACCCTCGCAACCCATATGGATAAACATGGCTGATAGGAAGGCTGATCTCATGAGGGTAGAGAATTGGCAACTGAATCTGTATATGGATTAGGTTAATGATTATTCATTATTGTGAACTGGGATCATTATGTGGATGGCTATGGAGAATATTGGCATGGGGGGGGGCACTAGTTCTTAAGAAAAAAACTAGTGTCAGAATTATGCAACATTTGTGCACCAGCTGATAATATTCTTGCAATAGGAACAACACACTGAATAGTTTACAGTACTGAGTTTCATTAATCACATACAGAATAACATTTATTGCACACACAGGTCTGACACTACAACTTTTCTGCACCAATATCAAGCTGCTTGAAAATGTGTGGTGGCTTATTTATCAGTGAGTTTAGGCTGAGAAATAGAAATATGGCATCTGCTTTATGTCAGTCACTTTGTCCATCCAATCCTCTCTATGTCTGGAGTTGTCTATAATATCTGTCAGTCCCTACTTGAATGCTGACAATGCATATTCTCTTTGTATTTTTATCTTGAGCTGTCCACTCAATTAGCTTACTCTTTGAAAGCTATTATCTCATTCCTTATTTCCCATGACAGAGAGTCCATGTTCAGATTTACCACTTATTCTCTGTTGAATGCATCCCCAGTTCTTCTTCTACTGCTTAGTGATATCCTAGCCCAGGGAGAGAGACCTGGATCAGCCTCAAGGAGTAAATCTTTCTTCCAGCAACTTTCTCTGGGAGAAGATGCTTCCAGGTGGGAGCACCTTCACATATACATTCTTAGGGATAAGACTTCATCTGCCTTATGGAGCAGTTGAAGCACTGAACAGCTAGTGCTTGAAGGCATTTTTCACTAGGGAAAGGCATGGGGTAGTGAAGCAGAGCAATGCTCGCAGAGGCACTAAGTTAAATGCCCCTAAGTGGGATTCTTACTGCCTTTGTCCAACCTGAACCTTTCTATGGTAGCACAGTGCAAGTATTCCAACTGGAACTCTTGGTCCTTGCTGTATTTGGCTATATTTCATGATGCCTTTTAAAAAAGGAAGGCTGTAGGTAATGGGAGAAACCTCACGGCACACTTACTATTGGCTTTTCATTGACCTAAAGAAGGAAAGCATCATATGTTGTGGATCTCATGGGTAGGACATTAGATGAAATGCATTAGCAGTCACTGAGATTAGGAATCTGTAGCTGAAAAGCAGGCATGACTTCCTTTTGCACCCAACATCTTTGAACTCAGCATCTAAGGTGTGAGAATCACACCCAAATCATCTCATCAATAACTTCTGAAGTTTCTTTCAATTTGTTTAGGATTATTCCCTCTCTAAAGAGACATTTATTATCTCCTGGACCCAGCCAGTCAACTTTTTTGCTAAAGGATAATAGCAAATAGAACACGGATTGAGCAGACCCATGATAAGCCCCATTCCTTGAGGTAGTTTATGCATTATTAAGAGCATTTCCTGAATCCTCAGGTCACCACAAGAGAAATTCATCTGGCAAAAAATAAAAGGGACTATGTAATGTTCTGAACATATCCTGAACATATCCATAAATAAAATTGCAGAACTGATGGCGTCCAAGGCTCAGCAGATGTAAGACAATTTTATTCTTGAAGTCCTTGGTAGAAAGGTCACAATGTCCTTTGAAACATTCCTTTGCTTTACTTTGTGGGCCAAGCCAACTAGGGTCTTAAGGCACTTGGAAAAACTCCACCAGATGGCAGCACATGGACATAGCGGTGGCCCATTATAGTTCCTTCACCACCAAATAGCTCTCTATATCCATATTCACTTAGGAATTTCTGCCACTTGTGTTGAGCCTGCCCCTATTTGCTTTAAAGCTCCCAATTCCTTGGGATTGCAAGATGCTAGAAAGCAACCAACCATATTAGCAATAATCAGTGCTTTTCAATAGCATTCTTCATAACAAGGAGAAAAAAACAAAAGAAAGCAAGTTTGCAGGCAGGTTCTAGACTTATTTACATGGATATGTGGGTCAGAATACTGAAACTCTGAATAGGTCTCTTACTATCTATCCGAACTTAATAGTAGCACAAAAAATATCTTTTTATTTTATAAAAAATATCTATTTATTCTCCCAAACTTTCAAATTTTCATTTGGAGCCTGTAGTTTCTAGATATTGGCCCTGTCCTTGCTACTGAAAATTTTTTAGACCAGTTAAGCCAAAAATGGTATGCAAGCGTAAATAATAAATGCTCAATTGAGCTTATTAGTCTTGTATAACAAGCTATTATAGACTAATTTTGAAGCTTACTTTGGACTCAGTTGCAAAAACAAAGTCAGTGTCTCTTGCTTGAAGATAGTCTTGAAGGCATTGGATAAGATGATGCTGATGATTCAACCCAATTATTGGGTGGATGGAATAATAATAATAATTATTATTATCATGTTAATAATTAAAATTCTCTGAGTAGATTAAAATTAGTTAAAACACTTGAAAACTGTAGAACAGTTTAAAACGCATTTATAAACCTTTTAACTGCCTTGTGTTTAAAACCTTAATGCCTCTGAAATTTTAAGCACTGCTCTTGATTATTTGAATATTTTAATTATGTTTTGTTTATGATCTTCTGTAAATTGCTCTGGGAACAAAATTAGGATTGATGATAACGATGAGGATACTGTGGAATCCAAAGTCATGCAATTCTGCTTTAAAATGATAAAATATCCAGTTCTAGGGATATTTGGTGGTGGTGGTGGTGGTGGTGGTGGTGGGTGAATCTTCCTCCTCTTCCTGATCTTTGTTAATCTCTGAACCCTGAGTGTGTAAAGACGCATGCATGTCTTTCAGTCTTCCAGCTTTTTCAGGATGCTCTTGCCAAGCCATACTTCAGCCTCTCGCCTTCCAGTTCCATGCAAACACTACACAGTCCACACATTCCTGCAGTGCAGCAGCAAGCTTTCACATTTCTTTCAACAAGAAGCATAGATTACTGTCACAGGAAGCAAAGCTGAAGTCACTGCTGAAACTCATATTTGCTTCTTTCTGTTTGTCACTTTTATGCCAGGACAGTGGGGTAAGGAGTGGTATCTTGTGACCACATGTGCAGGATCAATCTTTATTAAAAGGGTCTTATTTCTCCTGGTTGGACCTTTGATGCATCTTCTTTTTCTCTCCAACAGCACTCATACAAACAAACAGATGCAGACTTTCTTGAACTGCGTGCAGTATAATTTCATGAGGTGTTATGTTTCTCATGAAACTACAGGCTCCTTCTCTGTGCACATCAATCCCAAACTTGGCATTTAGCAAACATTTCCCTTCCCCAGATCACTGCTAAACTTTAGCTGGAATGTGCACAGCGAATACTACCCACATGCTACATGGCAGTCTGAGATTGGAAGAAGAAAGGAAGAGAATTAGGCATCAAAACTCCAGTTTGGCATCATAGGCCCTGCCAGAACCAGCAGGGTTGGCAAGCTCCAGGTCTCTTCCATTAGGAAATGCCCTCTTGTTGGACCTAGGAGTCATGCCTTCTCTGTCACAGCACCTGCCCTATAGAACAGCATTCTCCCAGAGATCTGGATAACTCCGACCCTTCTGGCCTTTTGTAAGGCATTACTGTAGACTTGAAAGTTTCCTTGGACACTTGGGTTGGGAGATTAAACCAATCTTGTTGGTGGATTTGTTTGCTAGGTCTGAAAATGGTAATACATAGCCTTATAAAGAGAATCATACCAAATACAGTTTCAGCTCAAATTCAGCCTATAGTAAACTACTGTGTTTTATGATGGAGGCATTTAAATGCAGAGTATTAGAACTCCGGAATGAACTGATAGAATTCCATGGGTATAGACATCAATGAGTGTGATAGTAGCCACAGAAATGCAGCTAATCATTTATCAGGGACTGCTATTGCTGCTGCAGCTAAATTATTATAATCATGACAAAACAACAAGAATAATGATGACATGACAAGTCAACAGCTGATTTGCTGCAAATATCTGGGAATCAATTGTATGCATGGAGTTAACATGTGGCTTACCTATTCAATGTAATTTATTTGAAGTTCTATACATGTCAAGAAGCTTCTTCCACTGAAGGAAGCACAGAAATCCATTGGCTCTGTAGCTCTAGCAGGAACTTGATACAGATTTGGGACTCAAAGTTACAACTGTGACAAGTGGAAGATTGACTTGATGGGTTAATAGCAGCTTCCAGCAGAAAAGCAAAATGTAAAATTTAGATCTTGAAATAGCTTCATGAAAAGGTTTAGAGTGATCAAACAGGACTGAGTTACTGGTGTAAACAGAGACACAAAATAAATCACAGCCATGAAGCTGTGGGCCAAAAAGATCATGCATAGTATGAACAAATATCTTCCTCAGACACTGAGGATGTCAAGGAATGTTTAAGATCCATTCCTTGCATTTTTTGAAGTTATTTGTGAAATAGCACAGCATGGTGAATTACACTGAAATATTTTTACTAACCATTGCAGAAGTTGTGGTACACATTTTCACAGTGCTGGGTAAGTTCTGAAGCTCATCTTCCCATGGAAACATCCTCCTTGTTAGTTTCAAATGACAGTTCAGGGCACTAGAGAGATCCACTTGTGTATAAAGAGGAGAAGAGACAGAGAAAGATTTAGCACTGCATTTTCACAGGGGCAAGAAATTCCATCCCTCTCCAATGTGTTTTGGCAGGCAGCCTGGCTCCTTGTCAAGCACATGATCATCCCATTGTCTCCTATTTCTGGCTTGGATCTAGATCTTGGTGGTTTAGCAAGCCATGTTAAGAGGTTAAAATTAGGCAGCTGAAGCTATGAGATCAAAAACCTATCTCCAACAAAGGGAAGACCAAGAAAAACAAAACAAACAAATCAAGGTCATGGATTTTAAGACTGAATGTCAGCACTACATACAGGTTCTGTATTTACTCAGATGACACAGTAGTATAAGAAAGACCTATCTGGTTATCCTTCTGTTTTGGGTCTAGTGTTGCTATCCTGGCGACTAAATGGCAGGAACTGGGGAAGCAGGTATGCCAAGTCAGGTCATTGGTTTCTCTAGTTATCAGTACCAGAGGGGAAGCCTGTGACCTTGGGGCCACATTTAATTCTCAGCATGTTATGCAGATCTTGAAACCTGGAACATTTTCCCTGCAAGGCATGTATTTTTCTTCTGAGCTGTGAGGTCCTTCATAAATCAAATCATTGTACAATTGAGATCTACAGGAAGTATAGTGATCATCTGTCCTGAAATTGCACTATACAGAAGACAAGATGGAAATTCACATTTATGTCATCTCTACCTCTTTATCTCCCTCCTCTCCTCTTTAGAAATATGTTAAAAGCATTCAGAATAGAAGCTCTTACAGTGGATAGTGTTGTGAATCCAGGACCAACCATGATTCCCAGGAAAGTCATGCAAAAAAATAATAAAAAAGAAAAAAAATGTATATAAAAAAGAAAACCCCTCCCCCCCAAGAAAACAACCCCCCAACCTCATCACGGCAAGTACCCTAATCTCTTCACCTCCTCTTAGTTAAGAAATGTAAAAGTCTTCATCCCATAACCCATTTCTTAACGAAAGCCAAATCAAATAAGTAACGTCTTCTTCAATCCAGTTACCAGCAAAAGATCCAAAAAGATTTTAACAATGATTAACATATATAAAGCTCAGCATTCCACATCTCACCTCTTAACCAAAGCCAAATCCCATTTAAAACTCATAAAATGGTCCCAATATCCTAACATTAAAAAAAAACAAAACCAAGTTTAACATGACAAAAGGAGACCATTTCTCCTTTACAAAAGACAAGCCCCAATACACAACATTCCAAATAATAACTTATCCCATTCAAATACACATTCCATATCTCCACTCTAAACTGTAGGCACATCTACGTTTCACAAATATAAAGTAATCCCAATATCTTATTATAGACAAAAAGCTAAAGTTTAACATAACAAAGAGAAATAATTTCTCCTTAAAAAAGAAAGCAAATTCTCCAAACTTCCTTATTTTGAATAAAGAGAAACAGTTAAAGATCAAGCCAATTTAAGTACTATAAAATTAGGATTACATAGAATAACTATAGAGTAAAAAGCTTTTACATCACATTCAGTGTAGGTAAATCCAGTGCACCATATTTTCTAATTAATATATCAATAAATCCAGAAAGAACCATCCAGAAGCAACATATCCCATTTTATCCCTGATCAAATAAACCAACTTTGGAGTCTTTTTTTTTTTTTCCTTTTCTTCTATACAGGGCAATCTTTCTCTGTAATCCATTTAGACGATTGTTGATCCTGGTTACAAATTTCTTTAGCACTTTAAACAGTCTCTTTTGTAAATCCAACAACCAGAAATTATTCCAATTGTTCTCTGGGATTATCATTTTTATTTCTTTCTTGAGTTTTAGAAACTTATCCAGTTTTCTTTCTGTATCTGGTTACAGATTCTTACTCAAAGTCTCTATATTTTCCTCAAGTAAATTTTGCTGCTTATCTCATTCTGTAATATCTTCATTTGGGAGCAAACTGTTCTCAGGAAGACACAACAGAGCTGACATTTCATGATGCAGGTCTATACGCAGTTCTTCAATGATGTCTCTAAATGCCATTGTAAATTGCTTGTCTTATACCTCCAATCTCATAAAACAATTTTTCTTTTCCACAAGCATACTTTTATCTTTTTAAAAAACAATAGTTTCAAAATCTTAATATTCAAAGTCCAAAACTCCAACATTCTCTGAGCCCTTAAAACTTTCTATAGCCAAAACTTTGTCTTACTTTTTGCTGTTTATTTTGAGTTCCTAAAGATTATAAGGGTAGATCTTCATATTCTTACATTGAGGATTGAAAGCACTCACTCACTCACCCGGTGTTCCCAATCTTGTCATTCCGAAGGCTTCTAAGTTCTTTAAATCCATTAATAGCAAATTCCAAAAATAGTTAGCAAGGGAAGTGAATGAACTTAGTGTGCAGATGGAGCAAATATGGCGAATTCCCTCATCTCTCAGTTCCCCACCACCACCTGAAACTTCTGTCCTGCAATCTCTTCATAAGGAAAAGGCACAAACATAAAAAGAAACAGCTTGGGCAATCTTATATCTTTCTCTTTAATCCACAGAGGATCAAAGGGAGCCGATCATCAGCTCTGCTTGTCAGCAGAGCTGTCTTCAGTCTGCCATTTTCTCTTGCAAACATCAGCTCTGCTTGTCAGCGAAGCTGTCTTCAGTCTGCCATTTTCTCCTGGAAGCTCATAATCAACAGAATTTGTTAATTCATTATTGAATTAATATTTGTCACCTTTGTGATATATTCATTATAGACTAATAATACATTATACATCACATCAGACAGTCTGGTGTAGTGATTAAACTGTCGGACTAGGACTGGGGAAACTAGGTTCATATCCATCTTCAGCCATGGAAGTTCACTGGTGACTTTGGACCAGGTTTTGCTGCATAGCCCTGTCCTGCATTCTGTCTCCTATGACAGAAAGTCACAGGAATAAAAAGAAGTGTTGAAAACAGGTTTTCATGGTACAGTTACCCTAACGATGGCATATTCTTCAATATTCTATCCTGCTTTAGAGATTGTTTTTATTAAGAAAAAGTGAGACAGAACTTTTGCTTATGTAAGTTTTAAGAATGTTTTGAAAGTGTCTTGGCATTTTCATAAATAAATATCAGATTCTCAGTTCTTGATGTTGGCATATTTACAGAAGCAGCAGAAGCCATTCAGACAATGTATACAGTATAATTGGCAGTCAGCGATACCAGTAAAAATAGGGAATAATGTCTGACCTCCAAGCCTACAACAATATTGTTCTTTATAACAGAAATTCACTGATCCACAACAAACCCAATTCCCGATCAGGAATACACCATCAGTTCTGAATTGTAAAATTTCTTGGAGTTATTTGATAACTTGTTCTTCCTTAAATTGAGATGAATTACCATAAAACTCTGCTGATAACAGCCATTTCCCCATCATCTACGTAGATGCACATGTCTTTACTTTGTACTATTGATCTTGTTAAGTTCTTCTTCTTAAACTTCATATTTCAGATTAACACACACTGTAGACTTCCCCATTGTCCCAGTTCTCCTTCCCCTACATCGAAGTCCTTGTAGGAAGCAAATGACCTCATCTAGTTTGACATGGCCATGCATCTTTGACTGTATGTTAGAAACAAATGTCATCTATATATGGCAGCTACTCACATATCTTTTTTGGCTGGCATTATTAATGTTTCTTATTACTGGTTTTGGGTGTTGGCTAATAGCAATTGCCACAGCTTTGAAAGCAAGTAGCAGAGGATCACAGCCAAGCATTAGCTTTACAACAAGGCAGCTGTAGAACCACTGCTATAATATCAAAGAGACACCTCTCTTCCAATGTGTTTCCATTGCTCGTGAACAGCAGGTGAAGGTAACACAGAAGTTCTGCTAATGCAAAGAGAAAAGGGCAGCAGGCAATAAATTCATGTATCTCAGCAGTAGTAACAGGAAGCAGGCACATAGCCAGAGCTGAAATACAAATGTGGTGAGGACAACAACCCTATCAGACAATCTTATCTTCTGTGACAATGCGGCACTCTAAAACCTACATCGAGATTTTAGAAGTATAAGTGCCCCAGAAAACCATGTTATTAATTTGATTTATACATTGATCTTCCCTCTAAACAATAATAAATACACTAAGTATTTACAATAAATATGATTATTATATAAATATATAAAATAATAATAAACAATACTGTTTATAATTAACAATAATTAATAATACACTACACTATTAGCTGTACAATATTTAAAACTTACCTACATAAGTTGTATGCTTGCCTATGTCTGAATATGTATATAAGGGTGTCCTGATGACCATACTTTGTCCAGCTGAGATCTAATTGGGTGTGGTGTGATGATGTGAGTTCTCAGTACCAGTGCTCACTACATGGAACCATCTTTTGGTGGAATTTCCATGAGCTCTCATTGTCAAAGATTTTTGGCAAAACCTTAAAAAATCCTGCTTCCCAGGCTTCTCTTCATCATTTCATTTTTTTTTCAAGTTTCCCTGCTTAGTAATTCAATGCTAAAATTTAAAAGCAATAAAACAATGTTTAACTGACAATTAAATGTTGGTTTTAGAGTCTTATCATTTTGATGTTCTTACTATTTAATCATTATATAGATAATGTTAAACAGCTTTTATTTTATTGGAGAAACAGCACAGAAATACTATAAACACATACACACAGATACACATTTATTACTAATATTGTGATCTGGAGCAATATTTGTCCTGCAAATGCCTGGTGAACAGATATCTGTTAAACCACCCACTAACAGTAGACAGCATGGGAGCCATCCTTATTTCTCCAAGGTGATATGTATTTAAGATGCCACCACCATTACAAGTCCCCATACCATACAGCACAAGTGAAAACAGGGCTTCCTCATTTTTAGATGTAAACATTATTAATTAGCTGATCTTGGGGGAGATGGTCTTTCAAGTATTGGGATCCTGAGCCTTTTAGACCTTGATAGACCCCAACCCTAATATCTTGAACAGGACCTAGTAGCTCATAGGAAGCCAGTACAATGATTTAAGGAATGGTGTTATACAATCACCTTTAGCTGCTTTTAAATCTCGCAGCTCTGCATTTACTGCAGTTTCTAGACAGTCTTCTATAATACTTCCATGTACAGCACATAACAGTAATCCAAATGTGGAGTTATTAGGGCACAAATCACTTGGTCCAGCTGATACAATGAATAGGAAGATGAGTACTGAAAACTGTACTGCATTACATTTTCTAATATGGTGTTGATCTCTTATGACCCTCTGCAGTACACTACATATCTGTCTTTTATTTACCTCATCCATTATTGTTTAAAATATCAAATACTACATAGCTTTTTCCTGTAAATTCATATGATCAAAAGAAAAACAGCAAATGCCTTTTGTTTTATAATGACTCTGAGTTCTCTCCACATTTTTCCTGCTGATTTTTAAAATAATTTATAAGAAATCTAGCTTCTCTTTTTCCTTGCTTTTTCTGTCTATTTGATAAACATCCATATCTAAAAGTATTAAAAATCTTTCAAAAGTATACTTGCATGAAACTCTTTAGTATAAAAATATACAACAAAACTATTTTTATATCCAAATGCCACTGATAAAATGAAACAGTACTCTCACTTAGGACTAAGAATAGAAGTTTAGAAAGTTGGTGGGGAGAGAAAATTGTTGGGCGTATTACTAATACATTTTAAAAGTTGTATTTCTTTTTGAGTTGTCCTTAGATGTTTTCACTTTCACTCATCCAGAAACTCACAGTAGGCTGGTTGTATCTGTATCCTATGAATCAACTTCACAGTCCGTAAAGTAAATATAGGTCTGTTGTCTTGTCTACAGAATGACAAAACAGAATAACATTGGACTCAATGGATTTGGTTTTTACTCATTGTTAAAAAAACGCATTGAGTAAAAACACATTCACATCTTGTATTTGTACAATTGGCACTCAAGGGTACCATGCCTAGCTGTGGAATTATCTTTTTCTAATGATGGAAGAAGCAGCAAAATTTATTTTTTTAGCCACTTGTAATGATTGCCTTCTTATTTTCCTTAATACCTTTGATACTGTGTTATCTGCCAGTGGGAGATACCATTGTGTGGTTTTGTGATTATGCCCCTGTGTAATACAATGCACTTGGTACACTGAGAAAATACAATAGTGCTGTCCCATGGTGTCATTTAATATCAAAACTGCCAGTACTGGCAATCCAAAGGGGGCACCAGAATCCATAAAGAAAGAGAAGGGAAGAATGATCAAACAAATGCACTTCATAAAAACAGATGGCAAATCGATGTATGAATAATATTAAAACCCTGGAGTTTAATTAATAAGTACAAATAGTAGCTTTTCTAAATTATGAGATGTCTTGAGTGCCCTCTAGGAAGAAATGCAGGATGATGATGATGATGATGATGATGATGATGATGATGATGATGATCCTCTTCATCATAGTGATTATCTCTAAAAGTTAAACAGGAGCCAGGTTATCCTTCACTCTATCTTTCAAAGAGCTAAGCAGTAACTATGGCTCGCCTAAGGACTTGTTTCTAGCTGATATTTTAATATACTAATACTATTTTCATCTGCTGCAGTGACCATTCTTATTATTCCTATTTTGTAAAGAAATCTTGAATATCACTTTGAGATAGAAAAATAGCACAGGATTATTCCAAATAAGTACAGTAATCAATATGCACACTGGTTGATTCTTTAGTGCTTGCATTCTTTAATATTTTGGCACAGACATGTGGCTTTGTAAGATCGCTCTGTTCTGGGGCAGTATGGATAACTGGATTTCCAAAGCAACAAAGAGGTCTGTAGTAACTAAAATATGTAACCAAATGTATAAGGGCGTAAAAAGGTTTTCATAGACTAGGGCTCATTCTGAACTGTCAAAGCTGCTGCTCTAATAAATGTGACTTCTCCAAGGTACAACAAGACACTTTAATTGCAAGAGGCTTATATAGCTGCTTGCTTCAAATGTTCCAATACCCATTTCAGCTGGGAATGCCAATGCTCCAACTATTTTAGAAAGATTAACAGGGCAGTCATTTGGATCACCCTCTATGCTTACAGCAAATGTTCCAGGTGATAGGTATGCTATCAGCATTGTTTAATCCAAGACCCATAAACTAAAGGAAGCAGCAATTGGCTTTGGGCACAGAGAGCTGTGCAAATAGTATTTTAACTCTTTTATAAAACTGGATGCCTCCACGTGATTTGCTAGCCTCTTTTGATTTTATCCTGTGGCAAAGGACAAACCCACTGCTGCCCTTTAATGTCTTCCCACCTGCTTTGTGAACATAAACCGAACACGTGTCATTTCACACAGCTTAATTCATGCAATCAGTTACGTTGCCTCTGCTTTACAGCCAGTACTTAACACTGGGCTTTTGGCTGCAAAAATGAAAGCAGATGTACCACTGTTAAAAGAATAGAGATGCTGTCACTCTCTTCCATTTGTTTTACTGAAGTGCTGCTACTGTCTTGTCTTTAGAGTTCAGCTGTTTGAATCTGGAGGATGACCAGAAATTAATCAAAGAACCAAGCATCTTAATTTGGCTCAGCATTTTCTCTGGTAGGATTCATAATGCCACTGGGAATTGAGGCAGATTTTAAGAAGCACCTTTCTGTCTGCAGCTATGTTTCTCTTGTGGTTGTAGCTGAACAAGACCACATGAGGGTGCATCAGTAAGAATTCAAATAATGGAAGACTTACCCTAAAATCTCAGGATTGGGAGACATTTCATCCAAAATTTTTACAATATGCTTTTTTCCCTCAAAACAAAGGAAAAATCAGATCTTGTTAAATCCCATTTATCCTCACTGGAAAAGTATGTAGAAATCAGAACTTAACTGATCTCCGCAACTGATTGAAGGAGATTTCCAAATGCCTGACACTTGCCTTCAGTTCTTAACAGACCTATCCCAAGTTTAAGGAAATCTTAGTGATGGATTCTATGAGCTTTAGGCTGCAGTTCTGTATGTACTTACTTAGAAGTAAGCCTCACTGAAAAATTATATACTTCTGAAAATAGATACATAGGATTGCACTGCTATTTCATGAACTAACAAATAATCAGTTGTATCGTTAATAAAAAAAATGTTCTAAAGAAAAAAGTAGTTTGTCTCTAAATAATGATGACATCCTAGAAGAGGCATCCCATTAATTCTTTTACACAGTATCGAATGCTTCTTCTAAGAAAACACTTTTCTATGACAGATGTCTTTTTTTCCCTAAAAAGTATAAATATAATTAAACATTATTAAATAGAGTTCAATATTGTTTGATTTGAAGGCCCATTTTCATTGTTCTTTACTGACTAATCCAAGCATGTACTGGACTAATTAAGCAATTGTATACATGCCTACTATTATGTAGGAAGTGTGTCCTAAAGCTTTCCTCATTGTATTCCCCTTTTATGACATGCAGTTGCACTATTAAACACAAATAACTTAAAAATACTTGTTCTTCTTGCTGTTCCTGGTGAAAACTCAACTTATAAGTGAGCCTAAATATGTGATCTATCTGTGAAAGAAAAGGTTCTTTCCAAACAGGAGTTGGGCTCATTCAGCTTGTAAGAAAGGAATACAGAGAAAAACTGAACCCAATGGAGAGAAACATGTTTGAAATTTGGAGGATAGAAATTTGGTGCCCTGGAAATTGCCTTTTTAGCCTAAATTCTGTTCAAACCCGACTCATAAGGGATGGGTCTAGTAAAGGGATCCCCGGCCAGCTTAAAAATTGATTTCTTAACTTGGCTTAAAAAAAATAAAATAAAACAAGTGCTTTTAAAAATAGACAGCTGTTGGTGAGGCAATCAGACTAGAGAGGGGGAGTCTATGGAAAAGAGTGGCATTTACAGAGACAGGACTTCTTTCATATCATCCAGCCGGTGGTGGTGACAGAGCCATCTGTCCTGTCTTTTTGCCCTTCCCTGTCTGCCATCAATTTCCCACGAAGTCTCCAAGTGACAGCTCCCTCATAGTGACCATACTTGGAAAGAAGGTGTAACGCAGGGAGGAAAATAAGATTAATCTATAGAGCTTGAACTCTTTTCAAGATGGAGGTGGAAAAAAAAAAGAAGGTAAAATGAGTACCAGATGAGGTAATAGGCAAAAGGTGACCTGGTCACTCCAGGTTCTCTTTGAGTAAGGAATAAAACATTAAAAGTACTATTGCATATTAGTATTAACTTAAAGGAATACTCCATGGCAAGTATTTCTGAAGCAGCTGTATGTATGTATGTATATATGTATGTATGTATGTATGTATGTATGTATGTATGAATTAAAAAAAAGCAGGAAGAGGGGGTTATATTGTGAAGAAAACTCCATACTTCATGATTTGCAATGGAATGAATACTTTGCGAATGCACACAAAGTCCCCTGTGATATTTTAAAAACTATTCCATTCTTACAGAGATATGAAAGATTGTGCTTATAAGGTTTGATAGATAGATAGATAGATAGATAGATAGATAGATAGATAGATAGATAGATAGATAGATAGATGTAGAGTAATATATTAAGTTAATATATATATTCTTCCACCTATTATACCCAGGTCCACATTAGGTCCCAAAGCCTTGAGTAGATCTACCACACATCTGCTGCAAAACTTCAACAGATAGCTTAATAACTGCCAGGAGTAGCTTGTTGCCTTTCTATAGAACCCTTACTAATAACTTTCAATTAAGGCCCAAAAATCAAGATCACAGTTCTTGATGATTTTTATAAATAAGATGATTTTGTCATCAGTTCTGGTGTTGTGTTGAGTTATATTAATGAATGTCACATTGAGGATCAAATCACTAAGGATGTCTCCCAAAAAACACACATTTGCTGTTCCTTTTCAATCTTCACTTAACTTTATTCTGCTGAGGCTAATCTTGCTATTTTCCTTGTTTTCTACTTGCTATTGTTAAAAACAGAGTCCATCCAGATTTGTTGAACATTTCCCTAGAAGACTAAAATTATCCCCTAATCATGATTAAAGGCTAATATCCATATGATGCACAAGCTATCATGACCATTATACACCTAATCTGCATTGCCCAGAATTAGTGGGGTATACACAATTGATTGATCTACTGGTAGGCAGATGAACCATTTCTATAAAGTAGTTTGTTATCTGGCTTGGATATTTTGTCATGTTCCTGCAAGCACATTAAAAGTAATATTTTATGGAAAAATGTGCAGATTATTTCAGGAGTTATCTTTAACTCCTGGGTGTTGCTGGTGACTGTAAAATTGTTCTAGTCCTGACAAAATAGAATCTTCAACATTTGCAGATTGACCATTGAAGTACCACTTTTGAGGAGTATGGCCTCAAAGTGATATCAGATTATATGCATTATGCTTGTATCACATATGGGAAACTGGCCTTGTCACAGTCTCTTCAGAGCTTCAGCTTTTCAAAAAGAAATTGATTGAACTGAAATTTGAGATACATTGCATTTGAAGTGAAAATAAAAGGAATCAACTGATGAACAGAGATAATGATATGGTATCACACAAATATAGTGAAATTTGACAGAAGTTGTGAGTGGAAGTGTCATGCCAACATTTGACGAATCCTTGGATGAGCAGGGAGACCAGCCACTCTGGTAGGTCTCAAAAGACCCAGCTGAAGCACAGATTTTAGATCAAGCTGATGCAGGACACACATTGCTACCAGAGATGAGGGAGTTGGTCAGGAAGACCTTCCAGAGACTGTACCAGCTATAGTGTGCCCTTCTTTATCTAGGAAATATGATGCTTGAAGATGAAGGAAACTTGCTGTAGTGAATGCTCAAGACAGCAATCTTGCAGAATTAAGATTCCTGCAAAGTCCTAGGCAAGTAGCAACACTTGGGCTCAGAGGAGATGCCCCTGTTACACTACAGTATTTAAGCCTGCACTAGCTGCTTTCAGTGTTGCCAGGAACTGTCAGTCAATGCTCAGCTGTTCTTAACTGTTCCTGGCCATGACTATATGTTCTTCTATGACCTGCATTGCCTTTTTATTTCTCTGTGCCAGCACTTTGAAATTGATGAACCCAATGTACAGACTTCAGGTATCAACCTGCTTTCCTTATGGAGCTATCTTCTCTCTTCTCCACAATGGCTTTTCCTTTGTAAGTTAAGATTTACAACTACTGATAGAAAAGGAAATACATTCATGCCAATCTCCTCACTACCTCGTAACTAAGTAAGGACAAGAACACCATACTCTGTCCCACAATAAGTTTTCTCAAACTTTCTCCTTTGAAAGAATTTTTAAGGCAAATTCTCTTGCCCAAGGGTAATCTAAAACACCAGCCCAAGTCATGATTCCAAGTTGAGAAAGGCTAACCTAGGACATTAAGATTGTTTTGAAAACAAAATGCTCCATTTCCAGGAGCTGGTAGTGGCTCCTAGACAATTTTGGCTGTTTTTGAAAAAGCTAAGCAGGGTAGACCTGATCAGTATTTAGATAGGATTCCACTGAAAAACTGGGGTGGGGTGGGGGGGACCACCTAGGATATTCTGGGAGAAAATAATAGCAAACCACTATATTCATTGTTGAAACCCCAGCTAAGTCTATAGTGTGGAAGGCTGGAGATTTCAAATCTCCTGCCCCAGAAGCTCTTAGGTCTTCACAGCCTGCCCCCAATTCCTGCTTTGGAATAGTGATACCATTGTCCCTGCTGCCACCATCTATCTTCCAGGGGCTGTTCTACTTGGCATCCACCCCCTTAAGCCTGGTGTGTGAGAAAGACTGGGCTCTCACACCCTATCCTGCATTTCTGGCAATTAAAAAGTAAAAATGAAATAATTCTTATAGTGTCATCTCCTGGCTGCGTAGCATTTAAACATATGGCTAGGGTTTTTCCTTGTAACATGGAATAATCTCACATGAGATCAAGAAAAACAATCTTTATTTTTTAAAAAGGAAAAATAAACTGTAAGGAGAAAAATAAACCGGTAGGAGGTTATTACGATTGGACAGACAGAAACAGCACATAAGGACCTTTTTGTAAACCAGATCATTTTTTTTTCTTTCTCCATAAAATTTAAAGATAAAAAAAGTTTTAGTTAATGCAAATGGCATTCAATGGAAGTGTTAGGCTAATATAGAGATCAAATCAAGAGATCAACTTCACAGGAAGGCTAAAACTACTTTTATTAATATTGGGTATAAGAGAATCTTAAAAATCTGACTGTGCTTTACTTTCCCACCTCCCCTTATACTTATGTGAATTAGGAAAGTGCCTGCCTGAGTCAGTTTTGCATACTTTCTGTTTGTTTTGGACTTAAGCCATGTTTTAACCCTTGTCGCTTTGGTAGCAGATCTGGCCTACCTCTGTCAAGGTAATCTTCCTTACTTTATACAAGAAGTATATAAACTGATACCTCTTCTTTCCTGATTCTGAATTCTGAATTCAGAAAAAAGTGGAATGTGACAAATTGATTTATGTCCTTAATTGCTTCACCATTCAGAGATTAATTATCATCCTACCTGCAACTATAATGCTTCTGCTATTATATCAACATGCATACCTGAAGTTATTGCTAATTTTGTACTACTAAAGTTTCCAAAAAGTTAATCAATAGCTTTAGTTAAAAATAAGTTGGAAGCTTCAACCTTCTTGTTGGGTTTTTGGAACCTCTTCTCTCTTCCTGGACATCTGCACTGGGTAGCCATGATCCCATAAAATATTGTCTTCTTCCATGCATAGTGACCTCTATGCCAACCCATCTCTGATGACCCTGAATCATCTAGGAACTTGCATCTCTTTAGTAACCCGATACTGCCTGATCTCTTGTTTGCTTGCTAACCATGTTTTCCCTTATTTCCCTTCTCTGAGTCCAACTCAACTCCTTATGCTTGTTCTTTAGCTCATTTCAAATTCCTCTTGCTCATCTGAGAGGCTTTCCCTGTGTGAAAAAAACCTCAAACAACATATCTGTTTTCTCCCAGCTGTTAACCATTCTCAGGTCATCAGCCACAGATATAATCTGTATATCTGGGAACATGTAACAGCGTGGCAGACCACATTTAACTTTTCTGTTTTGTCACAAATTTTAGATATTAAAATACCAAATTCCTTTTTTCCACCTGATAGGAATCATGAGCCTTTCTCATAGTCCTAAAAGTCCTTCTTGCACTTTCTGCTGTTAGTCCTAGAAGAGATATCATTACTGTCTTGAATATTGAATTATTGACCATATCACTCCAAAATATTTGTAGATCACTGACAACACAGAATGAGTTAAATGTGATTGCAAAAACTATATGTACTGATTTCCCCCACCTTGTAGCCCTGGGAAATCCTCTCAGAATTGTCCAGGAAATGATCAAGATCCTCACATTTCCCTGTTTTCTGGAAACCTGAACTTTTTAATAGGAGCTGTAAATATTGGATTGATTGTGGTGAGAGGCTACACTCTTTCCAACCTCTCCATTTTTCAGTGATGAGTGTATTATCCTCTTTCCAGCTTAATTTTAATGGCTTTTCTCCTGTTAGAATTCCAGCTCCATTCTTTTTCATTTGAGCTGGATTTCTAACTTCTTTAACTTAATTGGGTTGAATGGTCCCATTAAGTCGATTGGCCTGGGTGCCTGGTCTCAGGCACAATAGTCTTGGAGTGTGAACTGTTGTCACAGAAGACGTTTGCTGGTGTCTAGGCAGGCAAAGATGTCTTCCCACTCCTCAGTAACATATTCAGTAGGAGTTTTGTCCCCTAACACAACCCTAGCTAGCCCACTGAATCTGGAAGATAAGAATAAAAATAGCTTTTGTATGTGCAAATCTCTTTATTTCTCTGTTAAAAAGAATTTAGGGGGAAAAAATGGAAGGAAGGGAGGGAATGAATTTGTATGTACCAGAGACAAAACAATATCTTAAAAAAAAAAAAACCTTGAAAGAAAGAGGGGAAAAGAAGAAAGTTGACTATAGGCTGCTTTCTAGTACCCATTTGATTCCACCTCTGTTACTATTCAGATAGTGCCCCATTTAAGAACGAGTTCCATTCCCAAGGTCTGTCCTTAAGTTGAATTTGTATGTAAGCCAGAAAAGTATTATTGTATAATACTGTATTAGTAGTAGTGTGAAATTAACTCGAACTATTTTGTATTTAACTCGAATCATTGTGTATTTAACTTGAATTTTGCTACAGTAGATTCCATTCTTAACTATGGGTCATCCTTAAACCAGGCGTTCTTAACCCAGGGACTACCTGTACAGCAGAAACCCCAACCTAGTCCATTGGATAGAAGTCTAGAGTTCTCAGGCCTCCTGTCCCAGAAGACCTTGTCTTCATGCCCTAGCATTGTCAGGAGTGAGTTGGGCTTTCCTGCAGTTGCCACCTCTCTTTTAGGGAGAGCCTCATCTGGCATCTACCCTCTTAACCGCAGTGTGTGTGTGTGTGTGTATGTGTGTGCGTGTGTCTGTGAGGGGGAGGGGCTCTCACACCCTGTACTACCTTTCTGGCAATTAATTAAAAGGTATTTTTCCCCAAAAATTATGAAATAACTAATCTTGCACCATCCCCTGGCCATATAATGTTTAAGGGTATGCCCATAGCTTTCAACCTTTTATTGGGAAATAAACCAATCTCACAAGAATTAGACAAATTTAAAATTTTATTTTAAAAAGAAGACAAAGTATAATAGCTTCTAACTTTATATATTAAAATGCCACCATCCCTATTGAAGGAGGTAAATACAGAGATGTTCAATTCACAGAAAAAAGCCTTTAAAATGTAACTAAAATAAATGTTCTTGGCTGTCAGGTGTAGCCCAAGGAACTCCAAGAGACAATGCAAAATCAGTTCAGCTATGTTTATTAGCTACAACCTCTAGCAAGAATCTTCCCAGACTGAAACCCCAGCTCCCAAGCCAGCCAGCCACAACACCGTGAATTCCTTAGGGAGGTGCCAGCCTCATCCTCTTGTAGTTCCCATGCTCTTTCGGTGAACTAAGAAAACGCTTATCTCCCTGAGCCTGGCCTTCATAATTCCATTCCATCACACTGGCAGAACACAGTACAGCGCTAGTCTGCTACAAATAATAGTAATAATAATGATGATGATGATGATGATGATGATGATGATGATGATGATGATGATGATAAAAACTTGCTGTTAGGAATTGGAGTGGGATTTTAAATTATAAGTCAAAATCACAAAAAAGAAATGATTGCCTTACATATAATCTGAGATATTCATTAAAGCCTGAAGTACATATGATTACTGAACTTGTACACAGAAATAAAGATCAGGAGACTTACACAACAGAGATAAATTAACATCACAATTCTAAGGCAAATTCTTTCCCAGATTTGTAACTTGTTCCTTTAGAAATAGTACTTGAAACAGTTCTTTGTCTGCTTCAATGTTCCTGGACTTTCTTTCTGGAAATTCCAAACTTTAATCTGAGGTTCTGGGGAACCATGTTAGTCTCCTCTTTTCTCAGCCTCTGTCCAGTAACTTCTGGCCCAGTTTTAAAAGGATGAAAAACTTTTCTGTCCCAAATAGAATGAGGAGCTGTGGCATCTCTCTGTATATATGACAGAGAACACTGAAGATGTGGGGTCTATATTTTTGCCTATACATCCATACGGTCATAAGGAGTCAAGTCCAACTTATGGGAAGCTTTATTACTTTATTATTGCAGTGCAATTGTTGTGTTAATCAATCAGACACCTTGTGATTTATATAGAGTTCAGTGGTAAATTGTCCAGCCCTATGCTTGATTCAATCATAGACCAGCCTCTATTTCAAAATGTTTTCATTGGTCTACAAGGCTGGAGATGCAGTGTCCTGTTCTACAGCCACAGTTGCTATAATTCACTATTAGTAAATAGATTTAGCAGGGAAAGCCAAGGGAAGCAGGTTTGAGTGTCCAAGACTGTTAGCATAATCCATTTTCCATTGCCTAATCTTTTTCTAGGTTCAGTGGCAGCAGACTTGTCCAGTGGAGTAATTTAGAAAAGGAGGTCACCTAGAATCATAGGATTGGAAGGACCTAGGAAAACCTCTAGCCCAACTCCCTGCCCAGGGCAGGAGTCTTGAGACTATCCCAGGCAAATGGCTGTTCAGCCTTTGAAAACCTCCAGAGATTAAGCATCCACAAGTCCAGGAGACAAGCTTCTCCACCGCTTAAGCGCTCTCACAATCAGGAAATTCCTCCTTATTTCAGATTTGGATATCTTTCGGTAATGCTTCCACCCATTTGTTCTTGTCATACCTTGGGCACTATGGAAAATAAATTCATACCTTCTTCCATGCAATAGCCCTTCAGGTATTGGAAGACTGCTATCATGACTCTCCTAAGTCTTATTTTCTCTAGGCTAAACGTGTGCATTTTCTTTAAACTGTCCTTCATAGGATTTAACCTTCAGCCCCCTCACTGTCTCTAATGCTGTTCTCTGTACTCTTTCCAGTTCCTCAGAATCCTTCGTGTACTGTGGTAATCAAAGCTGGACATGTTGGTCCTATGGTCCTGATATATGGTTTTGTATATACGTGAGAGAGTTCATAAGATGCTCAAGGAACTTTTTTTTTTTTAATTAGACACCTGGTTACTGTATTAATGGTTTCTCTTCATTAAACCCCACATTGTCATAGATTCATAGTTCTGCATTTGCCTCCCACAATAATGTAGTGTTATTTCATTCTATTTTCCCTGTGAACCATTTCTCCAATGAAAAATGATTACTGAAGAAGTTTTCTATGACATGGGCCCAGTAATACCAGATAAGCGCCAAATATTTTGCAAAACTCTGGGGACTTCTAAATATGAGTGTGCTTTTCCTATGACTCAATGCCTAGGTAGTCACCACTGAACAAGTATGAATTTCCTGCACTCACAGCCCAATGTTATGCAGAAGAGCTTGGATTTCAGCCAGTGTACTCTCATACCTATTAATGGGATTAAACATTTAAATCTGAGCAGCACAACTTGGCGTTGGCCTATTTTTTATTCTGGTAAGTGCTGTACACATTCTTGTGAAGCTTTCAGAAGAAGTAAACCACTTTCATTTACTTTCTAACTAGGGAACCTTTTCCTTGTAACTAAGTCTTCAGAACAATTAGGAATTCCAATCTTCTATAGAACCTTTTTAAAAAAAATAACACCCTTGAATAATATAGACACTAATGACCTTAACAGTATCTTAAAACAATTTTAAGACACGTTCCTGTGTTTGGAAGGATTCTCTTTAAACTTCACAGAAGAGGGAAAATTTCCTCATATGGTTCACAACAAATGGTGGGTAGGTTGAACCAGGGAATGATTTTTAAAAATAAGAACTGGAGTGGGTTTAAAGAATGGTCATAAAATGTGTGAAGGCCCACAAGGGAAATTCTTTTAAAGTACAGGGAGTGGGGGGCAACCTTGTCATGGCTGTTATAACTTGATTGGCATAGTGTCACTGAAAGTCAGCAGCAAATTACAAAATTGTAGATAACAGGCTCTGCTTCTGATATTAACAAGAAAACCAAAGAAGCAGATATGGAACCTTTATGCAATGAAAAAGAAAGAAAAATAAGAACCTTAACTCCCACACCCTTTAAAAAAATCCATCCCTGCCAACTTACAAGACATCGTGACACAACTGTGCTGTCTCTCCCATCCCCAATCACAGAAAAACAGAACAATAAATAACATCAGTCTCCAACTTCCACAAGATTGCCCACCCTTATTTTAAAATTATGTAATGGAATCTCTAGTGGTTTATAATAGCTAAACAGGCTGCTGAAGGGATCCAAATAACTAATTGAACATGTCACATGTCATAAACTAACCCTTTCATCCAGACATCAGTGTTGTGATGGCTGAAATGCATTCATGCTTATTTTTAGTGGCAATTTTCCCCTTGAAAAT
This sequence comes from Python bivittatus, assembly GCF_059951505.1. Classification (NCBI taxonomy): domain Eukaryota; kingdom Metazoa; phylum Chordata; class Lepidosauria; order Squamata; family Pythonidae; genus Python; species Python bivittatus. Next base: position 62,803,309 of record NW_028277030.1, on the reverse strand, counting down.
ATTTACCAGCACTTAAAATACCATCTAGGCATACACGGTAGGGTCTGCTATGTTGACTGGACCCTCGGACCAGAGCTGAGTGGGATCCAAGGGCACTTCTGCCAATGAGATCAGATTGTAGGCAGCTTCGCTAATCTGCCTCTCATCAGAAATAGCCAGAGGGAAAATGTACAAATGTAAACATAAAAGGGGATCTTCATAATTTGCATACTCCTCATGTTTCAACATAAAGCAATTCTGAGCACTCAGTCATGGCAGAAGAGAGAGCCAAAATTTAGGCCTGCTTCTTGTTGTCTTATCTTTTAACAAGATGGCAGGTCTCAGTGATATTAATTGATCAATTGTTTTCACTATTCTGAGCATGAGCAAAAAAATCCCTCTCCTTTTTACCTAGGCTTCTGTTTATTGACCAAGTGTGCCAAGCCGCTGGGCTAAATGAAAATATACCCTGCAGAAATCATGCATGGCATCCCCCATAACAAGCTGCAGAAACTCTCTAAAGCATGGCTGTTATGTTGTGGGGAATCTTGGGAATGTTCAGCTTCACTCACCAGGCCTTTAAAACCATCCACCACAAAATGGGCCAGTCGGAAGCCAAGTGGCTTTGTGGAGTTGTGGAAATGGTTTCTTCTCATACTAACATTTGTCAGATTTTGGGATTCTGCACACGTGCAAAATACTGGTGGCTGGACATTTGTGCAAAACTATCATGTTTTGAAAATACAAACAGAGCAATATAACAAAAGGTCTGTGAGCATAAAAATATCTTTGCCTGCTGTCCAAAAGAGCACAAAATAGGTGCCAGATATGCCTGATTGGAGAGGACATTCCCCCAGGGGCTATCATAGAGAAGAATGGCTCCCAGATAGTCATGCTTCAACATGGAAAGGTGTCTGAAGCAGGGCCTCCAAGGATGACTTCGGGATACAATTAATACTGTTCAGGAAGAGGCATTCCAGATACACTGTGGTCCCAACCCACAGTATTTTTACAGGTCTTGCATAGCTTTGTACTGGTGAATATCAGTACCTTGAATTAGAACTGAAAATGAACTGTGGGCCACTAAAGTTCATGTAAAACTGAACACTATTCTTCTGGATCAACAACTCATCCACTAACTTTTTAGATTTAGCCCTTTAACACTTTCATATGACAAGTAACCCTTTTATATGACAAATGCAATTGGATCACTTCCTGGTATTTACCTATCAGAGAAATACTCCAGTACTTCAGAAGAAAAAGAATATGCAGCATTTATGGATCTATGGGCAGTTTTGACTGTTTCTAGAGCCAAGCTTTCATTAAAAGTCGAGAGACTTCATTTTGATAGAATATTTATTTTATTTATTAAGGGCTCGCATAAAGACAGCCTTCTGAAAGACATTGTAAAGAAAATGCTCTTCAGAATGAGGTAATCCAAGACTCTAGTTTTTGAGGGGAAAAAATTTACAAATAGCAAATAGACCAGGTTAGAAGCTTTAATGACCAAGGAGTTTTGTTCACCAATGATTATTATGGTCTCCACATGGTAGCTTTGTATGATAGAAAATTTAAGGCACATTCTCTGCTTTGCTCCATTTTTTCTATTCTCAAGAATGGAAGTTTGCTCCAGCTGTTATACCAGATGTTAATATTAAGTTATCAAAGCAGTTTCTATATAAATAGCAAATCTGAATTAAGATAGCTTTTAAAGATTTAAACAATTTCAGGTACAATTCTTAAAGGCCATTTTAAATGTCCCACGTTGCCTTCTTCTCCTTGAGACTGAATAATGCTGCTTTGAAACTGAAGCTATGATTTAAAATATACAGACCGAACTATTTCCTTTTTGTATGACAATTGTTTTAAATGTTATGATTGTGATGCTATAGCTTTTAGTGAATTTGTATTCTTCTTCTCTTATTAATGACCCAGATTTGGGCAGAAATGCAAAGTACAAGTCAAATAAATAAAAATTGGCTTTTTGCCCCCTCCTAAAATCCCTCTCCCTTTCTGTATTTTTGAAATCCTTGGGGGTTGTGAACCCCTTGATCTTTCATATCTCATTTTGGGTATGTAAGTAACCACTTTGAGAATAACTGCAAAAAATATTCACTTTGAAGGGGACCATGGAACTAAACACATGGTCCTACAACTCACACTGCTTGTCTTTCACATAAATAACGCCTGTATAAATGACTAAAAGTTTATTCTTTTGATAAAAGCTCAAAGTAGTTTTCATGTATGTGAGGTGGGCTTGTGCACCAGCAACACTGGAGAACATCCAGTGTAACATTTTAATGGGTAATCCATCAAAAATCTCTAGCAAGTGGAACTAATGGAGGCAGACAGAGTTCTGAAATATAAGCTCCAAAGGTCTCCAAGGAAAGGTATTGGTTCCACTCTCCTCTTAAGCTTTACTTTCCAGAAATCTCAATTAAAGGGAAAAAGAAGGGAAAACAAAGCAAAGAAGAACAGTTTGATCCACATGGTCTTTCATATCATTCTAACTTACTGACATGAATGTGACTAAACTGATTTAAATGCAGTTCAGTGCAATGTGTGCATCACAATTTAGAGGGCCATACTAACCGGTTAAAAACAGTACTGGATGGTTTCTACTAATTCTCAAAATCATGCTATCCTTGTAATAATGCCTCTTTGTGACTTGGGATTCTTTTGTGGGCATCCATAGTAAGGCAAGGGAATATTTAAAACCATATAGATCTTTTTTTCTATTAGAAGAAAAAAATTAACCTTTCAGGAAATGCATTCTTCTCAAACCTAACCATATTTTTCCTATCTTAACAAAGTAAAATACTCTGTTTATAAAGTATTTAGCATATAAAATTGTACTATTTGGCATATTTTTGAGATATGGAGATCAGTTTTGATCACTGAGTATTTTTTCTCTAGGACATTTTTAAGAGTAAAAAGGTTTCCAAAGATTGTGTATGAAAGAATCTGAAGTCTTTTTATTCAGAAATAAAGTACTCTCTTACTATAATATTTTCCGTTGGCTTAATAAAGGTGTGAATTCAATAGATTTGGGGTTTTCTTTCTCATGGTGAACATTATAACTTTTTATAGTGAGTATGTATACTTTCCAGGGATGTTTTTAATAAATTTTTCTTTTCTGTTACATTAAATATTACACTTTGACAACAACTTTTAAGTTGTTAGAGTTGGCGACACTTAGGTTTTAATCAATTCTCAGCCACAGAAGTTTGCTGCGTGATTTTAGGTGAATTGCTGTCTTTCAGTGCAACCTACTTCACAGGGTTGCTATTGACCTATTTGAATATAATCTTGTTTTATAATAAATAAATCAATGCTTGGGCAATTTATAGAAGTGATCAATTATGGGTCAGTTATCATAAAAGTGGATATTAAAGTTATAATAAAACATTCTATAAAACGTGAATATAAATATGACAAAGTCATATAGAAACACATTATGGACTCTCACTTTGAATTATTAAAACTACAGTAACTTCTGATATGTAGCTTGAACATTGTGGTTTCATGATGCAACAACAAAATATTATAGGTTTTTTTGTTCCAAATCCAGTACTAATTCCCATTTTTCATAGGAGCCCAAGTCATTTGTAACATTCTTACTGAAGTAGTTCAGCTTTTCAATGCAAGCGTTTCTGCATGGTTTTCAGTATATTACGTTATTATAAAATACTGATATTTTGGCACTGTTAAACCCAGATTAGATTCAACCAAGATTAATGTTAACATTTCTTTTACTTGAGTTTCCTTGTATGTTCCTACCGAGTAGGCATGTGGTCTCATTTTTCACATCTTTGACCAAAAGAAGGCGTTTCATTCATATGTAATGAAATCAGAACATTTGGAAATGGGGAAATGTAATACATTAATGTAACTACAAAAAGCTGCAAATGTTATGGAGTAAAGATTAAGAAAAACTGCTGTGTTATTAAATTCCATAAGGATTTAGTCAATTTGATTCTGTTTTTCACTCCCAGTAATGAGATTCTAAAGCCACTGTTCTGCAAGGATCAAATTTATCATATTCTTGGTCACCCAGATGTGTGAAAATAGTAGCCTAAAAAAATATGGGGAAATACACAATTTTTATAGCTTTAGGGATTTATTGTACAATGGTAAACAAATTAACTCAGAAGTAAGTTCTATTGGGAGTACTCCAAGTAAACCCTATATAGGATTGTGATCTTTGATTCAGATCTTATATGTATTTTTTTTTAGTATAATTAAAAATGTCTGTCCTCACTTGCCCATCAAAATGCATCTCCTAATTATGAAGAAATAAACTCCTAACCCACAGTTTATGTAATTATAGTTATTTTGAACAAGGTCGAATGTTCTGATGCACACAGAATACTAATCCAATGGTGGGCAACCTTTGTCAATTTGGGGCCATCTTTTTTCCATTATTGTAGGGAGTGAGGAAGATGACCTTGACAGAGGAGAAAAACAAGTCCAAAACAAGCACAGAGTATGCATAAGTGGCTCAGACACACCCCTCACTAATTCACAAGGGTATAAGAAGGCGAGAAGGCAGAGCACAATTGGACTTGCAAGATTCTGTTATTATAGCTACCCTCAATAAAATAATCTTAGCCTTCCTATGGAATTGATTCTTGGTCTGGTCTACCTCATGGGGCCGACAGTTGTTTTTGATCTCTGAAGTCCACAGGAAATGTGCCCATAACATGTTCATAGAATTGTGGAATAATAGAGCTGGAAGGGATTATAGAGCTGATGTGGTCCAACCCCCAGCTTGATGCAGGACTCTCATTCCACAACAAGCTGGTTTCCGGCCAGGGAAGTCCTGCACAGGCCAGATACTTAAACTCGTTCAGCACATAGAGAATGGCTTTCAGCTAGGTCTAATTATGGGAGCTGCTTTTGTGGACTTATCTGCAGCCTACAACACAGTTAATTATAGGAAGCTTCTCCTGAAATTATATAATATTACACATGATCTTGCTCTGACTAAATGTCAATACTTGAAAATTGATGATTTTTCGTCGACTTCCAGGGAAAAAAAGAGCTGGTGGAGAGCCCAGCAACATGGTCTTCCACAGGGGAGAGTTCTTGCCCCCCTGTTATTTAATATATATATCTATGATCAGCCTGTTGGTCCTGATACATTGTCTTTCATCTATGCTGATGACTTGGCACTTACTGCTCAGAGAGCCAGCTTCGAGGAGGTGGAAGTTAGGCTTACTCTGGTTCTTAAGAATATGTCAGAATATTATAATGAGAGTGGACTAAAACCTAATCCATTAAAAATTAATGTCTGTGCGTTCCATCTTAAAAACAGGCAGGCCAGACATAGGCTTGATATTATCTGGGATGGAATGAGTCTGGTACATTGTGAGGTACCATGTTACCTTGGTGTTACATTGGATTGAACATTAACCTTTAAAAGACATTGTTGTAATTTAAAGCAAAAGATCTCCACCCGTAATAATCTCCTCAGAAAGTTGGCTGGAACTATCTGGGGTGCCCACCCTATCACACTACGTATGGCTGCCCTTGCATTGTGTTACTCAGCAGCAGAGTACGCCCACCCTCTTTGGGGCCGGTCTGCACATTCTATACATGTGGATAAGGCACTTAGTGATACATGTCACATTGTTACTGGATGTTTGCACCCCACTCCACTTGATAAACTGTACTGTATATCTTGGAGGGAATAGCCCCGCCAGGTGTTAGAAGGAGTGTGGCACAAGACATGGAATATGGAAAGGTGTTACATGATCTGGCACACCCATTATTTGGTCAAGTACCTCCCACAAAAAGATGGAAATCAAGAAGGAGTTTTTAGCTTATGCCAAGGAGATTGTTACCACACCTCAAACAGAGTGATTAAAAAGATGGAAATCCCAAGCAAAACATCTTTATGATTGGATAGAACCGCTTGAGGAGTTGCCTAGAGGTTCGGAGGAGGAGTGGACTGTTTGGAGATGTTTAAAGGGACTGCACACTGGCTTGGGTAGAACTAAAGATCAAATGGAAAAATGGGGGTTTCTTCCTGAGTACAAGGATGTTTACTGTGAATGTGGCACTGTCCAACCAACTATCCATCTTTTACAGTGCCCTTTGGGACCGACATGCACACAGAATGACTTGCTCATCGGAAATATCTTTGCCATTAACGTGGCCCAGTATTGGGCAAGAATTATATAAATCTATGTTTTTATTAAAGTTTTTTAATTTTTTAAATTTAGATTAATAATTATCTCCTTTCTAGTTCCTGCATTTCTGAGACGAGACGATGCAGGATCCATTAGAGCAGTGTTTCTCAACCTGGTCAACTTTAAGATGAATGAATGGACTTCAACTCCCAGAATTCCCCAGCAACCTGTCTTGAGGTTGCAGCTTTTATAAGCAACTCTGCAGTGGTGATGCTGGGGAGAAGGCTCATGTAGGAGAGGAGGGAGGCAGCACAGGTGCCTGCAATTGTTCCTCAATAGCCTGCTCTTCTACAAAGAGCCAACTCATTCTGAGTTTAAGCCTTTCTGAATGAGTGCCTGCAGTTTCTGAAGATGATCTACTATTCTTCTTTGATTATATTCTCTTCATTCAATTTCCTGTAGATATCTTCTTTCTTTTTGGCATTTTAAGGAACTTTGCATGTTTCTGTGTTGGCCCTTTTAAAATTCTTCCAGCCTTCTTTCTTGTGGAGGTGGTTTGTGATTGTGCCTTCAATATCTTTTTTTTTTGTTGCAGAATTTACTATCCTCCCTGGACACTTTCCTTGTTAAGGCTTTGAAGCCATTGGATCTGATCTATCTTTCCTGGAATTCATCAAAATTTGTTCTTCTGAAATCCAGTATGCAGATCTGACTGATTTCAGTTCTTCCTCCTCCTATAGATATCACAAATTCAAAGATATCTCCAGAGTGTATAGGTAGGACTGAACTTTTCAGATTTTTTACATTTCCATTAGAGCACCTGACAGCATCTGTTTTTTACTTGTTCCCCTCCTCCCCTTCTTCCTCCTACTTTCATAACATTGTGGAGCTGAATATCATTATTTTGATGCTAAATTTTAGTGGTTTAATCTTGGCATTTTTTGGTTTACAAAAATAAGGCTGAGGCCATATGTGATCTGTGAGCCATCAGGTGGAAACTCTGTGCTAAACTATGGATTGCAGCTCATAGTGCCTGACTTCACATATCATACCAACCAACCACACTGTGACTAGTTGTAAGAATACACTAAGCTAGTATGAGGGAGGATCCTTTTTTTGAACTGTGTAGTAGTAGGTCTGTTCCTTTTCCTGCTAACAATATCTCTCTTAATAAACCAATTATGTCTTTTCCATCTGTTTGATAATAACAGTAATAATACATTTAATAACATTAACAAAATAATACATTAAACCCAGTTGCCACGGGCCATAGGCAAGATCATTCCAGGGCTGTCTAAAGAAAATTTTGCAAGTGTTAGCCACCCTGATAAGTTGTGTAATACACACTCTAAACATTGTACAGATTGTAATGCTAGATGTTTCCAGGAATGCAAAGATCTTACTGCAGTGTTGCAATGAGATCATTTCTCATTTATTACAAATCTAATTTATTACACAGCCATAAAAACACTGAGAAAAAGAACTTAATCACAGTGTTTATTAGAAATTCTGTTCTGGTTGCTTTTATTATTTGAGATAACACCATATTCCTGAATACATCCAAACCTGTCATGTTCCTCACATTCTGTCATATTCCACATGTTCACTGAGCATGTTGAAATCTTGTTTACAGTAATGTGGTGAACTTGATCAAAAGGGCTATAATCTGAGTCTTCTAAAGGTTATACATGAAAATCCAAGAGTAAGAGCTTCAGATAAGGACTTGTGCACTGCAGAATAACCATACAATACCCAAGCCTATAGAGAGATGTAATAAATTAATGCAGCCAATGAAAAATCAGGAAGAACATCAACTCATTAAATTCATGGCTGTTGCTATCTACACATTAAATCTCATGGGAAATAAATAAGAGCTTGAACTCTTATTACAGGAAAGCAAATACAATTGTACAAGGCATAACAAGTAGTATATATACTGTGAAAGTAGGGAAAGTGCAGACATGGGGTTGTACTGTGCCTACAATGTTAAAAAAAAGATTGAGTGAGGAGTGCCTGGGTTATGAAGTGGAAGGGGAGCCTTCGCAGGTGATGGATGAATGGATGCTGTCTTTCTCCTCCTGAGACCTCATGATTGACTATTGAATGGGGATAGGGATGAAGTGGCCATGTGACCCTCCTTCTCCTTTACTCCCACCTGCCCTCATTTGTTGTAGCCAAGAGGGCTTAGCACCTGAGCTCTTTCAGCATGGGGAGAGACATTGCTTTGGAGCCCACAGAGCTTCATTTATACTCCTGGGTATAACTGATACATGGCAAGATGTTTCTCCTGGCTGGAATGCAGCAACTGCAGGATACAACTTGTTCAAAAGGAACAGAAGTAAGAGAAAGGCCAAAACACTGTATATTAAATATACAATTACCTCAATTTCTGTTGCGAGACCAACTTTTTCAGGTATGGTCTCTCAAGGAAATTCTTGGCTTCTCTTGCTGGCACCTTTCTCCTTCAGGATGATCTGTAATCCTAAAACAGTTGAGGGAAAACTCAGCAGACAAATGGAAGTAGTAGGAGCTGGAGAAAGAGAAGGAACCATGCTGTGCTGGATTTCTTGTTTTTAAGGGAAACTAAAGTTCTGTAGTCAAATCCATATTCTAGCCTTCAAAAAGTAGATTTTTTAACAAACTAAGGGCAATTATAAGTATGTTTCTATAGCAGAAGAAGATAATGGGAAAAGGAGATCAAGATGGTCAGGAGTTCCAAAAAACGAGATATTAAAATCACAACTGCAAACAATTCTGGCAAAGAAAAAAGAAAAAAAAAAGAAAGGCAATAGTTTTTTTTATTGTAAACTGCCCAAAGTCACTTCCTCATGAGATGGGTGGTGTCTAAATTTGAGAGAGAGAGAGAGAGAGAGAGAGAAAGAGCGAGCGAGCTAATATAATACAAAGAGCTTCATGAAAAACTGAAAGAAGCAGATCACAAAAGATGAGGTAAGCTGGATTTGTAGAGCAAATGTCAGAAAAGCTAAGGTTAGGGTTAGATTTAAGGTTAGCAATTCTAGGAACAACAAAAATGGTTTCTTCAAATAGTTGAATATTAGGAAAACTTCCTAGGAGAGAGAGCACTTCAGCTGAGGGAAGTATGAGCTCCCCCTTTGCTGGATATGTCCAAGAAGATGGAGCTAGGTAGGTGTCTCTTAGGGATGCTTTAAACTGGATTCCTGCTCTTAGCAAGTGGTTGAACTTCATTGTCTACTGGCTCTTTCCAACTCTATAACACTTTGCTTCCTTGATACCTTAGATTTCAGTGACTTGGGGACTGAGCAGGTTTTGTTTCATTTCAAGATTCAAAGACCTATATGTACCATTTATATAATGAAATGCACTGTAAGAGCATTGCTGTGTTCTGCATATTCTTCTGATATGATAGGCCAAGCAGATTCTGTGAATAAAATGGGCTCCATCATCTTCGGGTACTTCTCCTGGAACTTTATGTCCGTAAGAAGTTGTATCTAGATCCAAAGGAGCAATTCTAATTATTGGAATGTTGTGGGTAACTTTGGATTAATGTGTTCTTATGATCTTTGTCAGAATAAATGTATGTTATCTTGAGAGAGTCATTAATTAGGGCAGGTCATATAAGTATGTGTGAAAGAGAAGAGATATACAAATCGACCGCAGCTAATTGGATAAATGACCACTTTAATAGGGTATTAGTTGCTTCTGAAGCAAGTTTTAGGATTTTCCTCAACCTTAATTGGTTGGTCAGTCATATGAACAGTGCTATTATAGCTATCAATAGCTCATAGCAATTCTGTTTCTTGTTTTGTAATCCTTCTTTTGTCAAATGAGAAGCGAAGTGTTCTTTTATAAACTAACTGCCTTTAAACTGATGCCGTAACCATATCTGTTTTCAGTTTTCATAAACGGATGGATGGGAAATTTAGTGGTCTGAACCCCAAGTCTGAGAGGAAATGAGGCTTGGAGGGAATTATGAGTGAAATTATATAAAATTGCTTCATTCAACAAAAAGAATATAAAGCAAGGCAACTGGTACCCAAATTAAAGAAAGATAGAGAAAAAAGAGGCCTATGCACGTGTTAGAGGAAGGGAGAAAAATGACTATGGACAATCATAATGTACTGAAAATGCTCTTAAGACCTAAGATGAGAAAAAAAATGCTAGAACTATTTTGATTTTATGAAATTCATTATTCTGTGTGACAGAGATGAAAAGCATTTATAAAATTATTGTTTTCTTCATTTGTATGCTAAGGGTTGGTTAGCAGGCTTCTAAAATTTCGCACAAAATTTTGTGATTGGCAAAAGAGACAGAGGGGGGAATACCAGTTTAGGAGGGTAATTTGGTCACACCTATTGTTTACTTTACCTGCATGACTGAATCAATGATAGTGCCAGAACATTAGGCCACCATTTTCCACATCCCTCATCTGCTCTAGGAAACAGCCAGGCTTACCAACTTGCTTTTGGCTTCTTGGGTGGGCTTGAGCTTTCAGCTATGGTGAATCCCTGTATTTGAACATATAATGGAGTAAGCATGGTTCCCATTTCCAGCATTTGCCTAAAGTTTACTGGATGGTCCCCATTCTGCCTCCCCACCCCCAAAGCTTCAAATTACAGGCAATCTAGTCTCATCTTCTATGAGTCATACACTCCTTCCCCTTTTACTTTTCTATCTGCCACTTATTATGTTTATGTGTTGCATAATGAGTGGGATGGCATGAAAACATTCTTCGCTGCTAACCCTGATCCCTGAAGGGGGGGAGGGGGGCTTCTTTTGATGCTGATCCATTTGGATAAAGCCTTATACTGGCCTTGCCCAGGTCTCATTCTTATAACACAAGACGCCAGAAATCCTGCACCTCGTGGGATTTCATTCCTAGTGCTCTAATTGATAGCAGGAACATTCAACCACCATGATATCTGCTTAACAATATCCAGGAACACTTGGAAGCTGTGCATGACACCTCAGACCCAGATGAATTCTAGGAAGACAACTTTTTGAGTTCACTGTTGGAGAGAATGATTATCCTATTACTCCTTTTTCTATCAAAAATGCGGCAAAGCCAGAAGCAGCCAGATAAGCCCAATAAATAAGGTGGGCATACTTATCTGGCAAGGGAGTCTTCTTCAAAATATGTGAGACCATGCGCTTCGAAATCAAACATAATGAAGTGTGAGATGGTGGCATCTGTGCTGAGATGAATATGTGCTAAGGATGCACCTTCTCCCTCTAGAAAGGCAAGACAGGAAGTCTATATTTTTATTTATTTAATTAGATTTATATGGCTGCACATCTCACTGTAGTCACTCTGGATGGCCAACAACAAATCAAAACATCATACAAAAGAACAAACTAAAAAACCAACTAATTCATAAATGTAACAACCACTAAGGTAATGGCTTTAGTTTATTAGTTTATTGCATTACACAACAGATGTTATAAACTAAGATCACCCCAACTTCTGGACCCCCATGACTGGAAACACATCTATACCTTAAAGGCTTTTTGGAAGACCAGGCAAGTTGGGACCAATCTAATCTTGGGAAATGTTCCAAAGGGAAGGTGTCTCAACAAAAAACACCCACTTTCTGGGTCCTGCAAAATGACATTCTCTAATGACATCGATGGGACTCACAGCATGCCTCTCCTGCCAGATCTGATGGGACAGGTAGAGGTTGTCCCATAAATAATCTGGATCATGCCCTTAAGGTCTTTATAAGTAACAAAAAGCACCTTGAATTGCACCCAGAAGCATACTGAGAGCCAGTGCAGTTCATGAAACAGAGGTATAATATGGACACACTGAAGTGTATCCAAAACTGTTTGCACTGCCATATTCTGGAGCAGCTGGAGCTACGTCCCTTAGCCTGCCTGTGGGCTTACACATGACTTTGCCATATATTATTCTATGTCCACTGGAAGGGGAACCTCCCATTCCATGTCTACCATTCAGGGAGAAAACCACAAGGCTAGATAGTGTGTGTGGTTTGCTTTTGTGAAGAACACAAAAGCAGAAGGGCTGCCTGGGAACTCAGATGCCATATTTTAAATCAAGAGGGCTCACTGTCTAAAAAGGCTACTATCACTGACATCCCTTTAGTCCCCTAAGAGGAAGCCCCTACTGCTGTTGCATAGCCCTTGGTCATGCTGCCTGGGAATTGTGGGAGTTCAAGTTTAGATCTGGAGGGCACAAGGATAAAAAAGGCTGGTCTAGCCCTGACTGTCTTTTATGGACCCATTTCAAGTAAGTTGAACTATATTGTATGCTTGAACTCCAGGGATCAGCAGCAATGTTACAATAATCAAAAAAAGGACCTCCCAAGACTGAATTCTTTATATTATTCTACTCTTGAGATCTTGAGGCTGCTTTCTTGTAGTTCCAGTGTGAATTATGGAGAAGAAGGCCATATTTCCATAATATTTTGCAATATAATAACAGTCTATATATATACATACATCACACACTTAGTTTCCAATTTGTGTTACCAACTGTCCGTTCATCCCAAGCTGGCTGCGTGGGGGATACTTAGCTGGCCCCCTGCTGATTTGTCTCTCTGTTTTCTTCTCAGCTGTCCCATCCAGAAGCCACAGTTCTAAAGTTACAGGACAGTTTCTAACTTTGTGCCTGTCCCAAGGCATCAGGACAGGGGCACATGATTTGTAATTTATGAGGACACCCATAGAGCTGTCACTTTCAAGGCAGGTGTTAAGAAACTGGCAGACAGCCTGAGTAAAGAAAAAGACTGACCTCACCCTGGAATAATGGTGGGTAACATGGTCACAGGACAGAAAGCATTGACATCAGTGGACTTTTAAAAATAAAGCACTAGGTCATTCAGCAAGGCTATGGCCCTTTGCACAAGATGCCTTTCCCACATGAATAATTTGCATGTAAACTTTGGGTTACAGACTGATCATTTTTAAGAGAACTGAAGCTGATAGAGTTAAGGGGCTGCTGCCTTTGCAGCACATACAATATTATTTCTTTTCTTGACTTGGATAAATGATTTTGCGCATTTCCTAAATGCTATAAAATATTGCACAACCACTATGCAAGAGGTGATGAGGAATTAGTGGTCTTCCTACAGACTGATGAGTAATCTTTTTCCTTACACCATTGATATTTCTGAAATAACATCTCTGTCCAGCCTTCCCATAGAAACTATAGAAACATAGAAACTCCTCCATCCCCAGATTTTTCCTTATTATCATAGTTATACTAAAGATGAGGAGGAACCAAAGGATCTTCCCATCCTTGCCCTCAAGCTATGGAATGGTCATCCTAAGAAAATACTGGGGATAATTTATATTTCAAAGAGATAATATAATGAGCTGTGGTTCCTTGCTGGGACTGTAATACATTTTTATTCTTCCTTTATGATATATAAACCATTTTAAAGCATTTTACATATACAGGAGCATAAATCAGTCATTTCCATTATATTGACTTGTTGTTGTAATTGTCATGATATAGGATCATGATGGACTAAAATCCTGGGGAATATAATGGGCAAACACTATAGATATCAAATGGAGGTTGGATTGGTTCAGGTCAAATGTGCTATGTCCCAGGACAAATTAGGATCAGTACAAAATGGTGTCTCTCCAAGGTCCCTTCCAAGCCTTCCATTCAATGATTCCATGACTCTGGAACTTTAGAGAACTGCAAAAGGGAAACAGTATTCCTCTAAAAAAAACAAGTAACTTTTGATTCTTTGGAAAATATTAGAATGGTGCTGAGAAAAAGAGAGAGGATTGGAACTGGTAGTAGACAGGAACCCTATCAAAGGAAAAGGATCTGAGAAATTATGCCACTAGGAGCACCCTAGTAACCACTCCTTTCATCTTTTTATTCCATATGGTCTGTCTTATTTTCAGCAGTGTTTGCTGCCTGACTCTGAACTGTATTTGATTTGTACCTGAATCTTAAGTAATTCTTTAATTTACTTTTTATTCTTTAATTATTTGATCTTTCCAGTATTCATTTCATTTTTATATAACTGATTTTTAAAAAAAACAATTCAGCACAATTTCCCCTTTCTTTACACAATCTCTTTCCATCTCTTATAATGTGTACTTCCACTCTAAATTTAGGCCTCCCATGCCCAGGTGGGTGGCATCATCATTCCCCCTGATAGGGTGTGGTGTCATTTTTGAGCTTTGAGCATTTCCCTGCAAGAAGTAAAGAAAACAAAAACTGCAAAAATATTGTAAGATTTAATGAAATCTCTATCCTAGTTTGTTGAAATCTTACATAGGATTGCGGACATCTTGTCTAAGACAACTGCGTGAGATTTTGGACCGTATTCTGAAGATTTCAATATTCTTGCATGAAATCTCAGGAAATTTAAATAATTTTGCATTAACTTGTTTGATCTGAGGATGGCAGGAATGATTCCTTTGCCCAGCCCTTCCCTTATCTGCCTATCTGTCTGACATGGGTCATGGTTACCATCCACAGGAGTAGCCACTAAAGTTGGTCAAATCCTGCCCCCAAATAATTATGTCCAGTCTTATTTTTTCCCCAAAATAAAATGAGATGAATAAACAATTAAAACACCTTGAAAACCCCTGCACCTATTTCTATAATATTTGAAAGACTTTATCCCCTCAATGTTTTGCCTGCAAAATTTTCTTTGCTCCTGTCATATTCCAAAGTAATCTTCCCCACACCTCGCCAAAAAACCCTCTGTTTTTCCCATGCTGCACAATAAGAGGAACGACACTTTGTTTTCCAAATCCAGTTCCAAAAGATAAACAGAGTATTTCCTTTGAAGCCAATGTTTAGGACAAGAAAACTTGTGTGTACACAGACATTTGTGCAGGCAACACTACGGCTCCAGAGCTTGAGAATCTGGAAATGGAGGACCAAATGCAGATAAAAATGCCAAGATGTCCCATTCTCAGGCTTCCTTAAGGTACCCCCTTAACAGGAAAGGCTTACTGTAGTAGGAACTTTGGTGTTTTATGAAGAAGCATCCTCTTACCTCTCAGTCCAACCTTATGCAAATGCATAGTTCAAGTGAATTATTTTGAAAATGCCAGGGTCCTTGGTTTCAAAATACATAAGATACCAAGAGAAAATATTGTAAACTGAACTGGCCTATCAATTCCGAAATTCTATAGTAAAATTCTTCTCAGTATGAGCCCTGTAAGGTCTCCCAGACTAGTAATTTAGAGTATCATCAACCATTGTTTTGATAATATTGTCTTCTGCATTAATCATATATTGCTATGGCAATCGCTGAGTGATGTGCTAAATTGTTAGTCTGGAACACATGCAAACAATGTTTTATATTGTTCTGAGGGCTTCAAGTGTGTTATGCCAGGAAGGTTTTAGAAGATGGAGGAAAAAAAGAAGCAGGGTCAGAATAGTTGAATTTTGGATAGCAGGGGAGGAATATCCTGCATTTGCAAGTTTCCTAGGCTGAGGAACTAGATCTTCACCCAAGAATTCTAGCAACATCATTGATTGGGGATGGCTTTCCCTACCTTTTGAAGAGCTCAGCTGATTCTGGTTGGTATCTGACCAAAACTCAAAGCAGTGATGCTTATTTTAAACTTCCGGATTGTGTAAGGTTCATTGCTCTGAGAAATCACTAGAATTGCAAGGAAGTCTGTTTCCAAGTGGTCTTATTGTATGGCCACCCTTAGTGCATCTGGGATGCAGGGTCTTTTTAATTCCTAGTTCCTATTTCACCTGTGGAATGCTCTTACACAAATATGTTTGCTGATGTTTTTGAGGTGTCAGGAGAAGGCCATTTGATTTCCTGAGCTTTTGATCTCTGATATATTTTATTTCAGCTGTGATTGCTTTAGTGATACCCTTTTCAGCAGTAATCTTTCTATTGATTATGATTATTTTTACTTATACATTATAAACTGCTTTGGACATTTTTATTTAATTGATAGTATAGCAATGTTTTAAATAACATAAGGCCTGATAAAGTTTCAACCCTGGTAGCATCAACACGTGAAGTTTTGAAATTCTCCATTTTTTATAGCAGTAATAAAATGCAAAATCTTAAGCGTGACTGCTTTGTATTGTAGAAAATGTTATGCTGCTTTATAAATTTGCTTTGCCTTCTGTTTGTTAATTGTTCTACAATACTAAACTATGGTTGAATGTTCAGGGAAAAGGGTCAGGCAAAGCTGTTTCCTACCAGCTAACATTGTGCTGTATAAATATGTTGTGGTCTTTGTTTATAATCCATGAGGACAGGGAACTCCCAAAATACAAGATCTGATCCAAGCAATGATTCTCCAACATGACACCAGCTAAACAAAGATTAGTGCTGGCCTTGAGTAGACTAAAGTGATGTGCTCCTCAGTTAAAAGGTTAAGCTGTCATTGCTTTAGGGAAAACTATGCATTATTTTTCACACCAGACTATTGACTTCTGCTTTTACCTTTTATTAAAATAATTGCAACAAAAATTAAGGATCACCTTGCTAAAGAAACATCTCTAGAAATATGTTTCTGTTGGATGAATGTATAAGAAGGAATTTACTGCCTCTGTAATGGGGATAGATAAAAGTTTGTAGTCTAAAACTGCAATTTTTAAAATAATTACTTTGCCCTCCAAGGGTTGTAATATGCAGGAAGGCAATGTTATGATGTGACTGAAGAGGCATGGGAAATCTTTCTGGAAGGTTAAGTTTTATGGATGAGGTAAATCTATTGGATAATTAATACACCCTTTTGATTTCACTTCCTGCAGGAAATCTGCAAAAAGTTGGACTTTGGTTGTTTCATGGTTTGCTGTTGAATTTGGGGGAGGTCAGGGAGCTGCAGCAAAAGGGGTCGGCGGAGAGTTTTCATGATCCCATCATTATCTGTTGGAGGAAAGTTCTTCTAATCAGTGATGACTTATCCAGTTTTGCTCTATAAAGTGATCAGTTACTTTACAACAGCTTTTCCCAAATCAATGTCCTCCGGTCATTGGATTGTCCCTCTATTATCTTTAGCTGATGTTACTAATATTCAGAATGATGACAATTGCAGCCAAGAATCTTTGGAGGGCATCAATTGAAAATATTATGTTATTCTGATTAATGCTGTGTGTTTAATTAAATGTTACAATATGCCTCAATCCACATTAATCAAAATGTGTGTCAATGAAACTTTTACATTTTTTAAATCTAAAGCTATTTTTTACAAAGATGTGCTTGACTGTGTAATATTTTACAGAAAATATGATCTCCAAACTTCAAGCATTCAGAGGCAGGTATGGCTTGGTGTACTTTATTTAATTTCCCTTTCCATCCATTTTAGTATGTTATACTTTTGTTGGAAATAATGAATTCAAATGCTAGCCCATTGCATGATCAGACCAAATTCTATCTAAATCAGCTTTCACAAACTAGATGCCCTCCAGATGTGTTGGGCTACAACCAGCAGCATCTGAAGGATCTCACTGCTTTCACCAGAATAATGAAAACAATGTTGTATCAGTGCTGCCTCTTTTGGGAGTGCATGTGGTATCACAACTCATGTAGAAAAAGGGTAGGTCTTGTTTGCAATGCCACAACATTGCTTTCATCAGTAGGACCCGTCCCCCCTTGCATGTCCCTGGCTGTACTGCAATAATGAGAATGCTGTCAGAAAAGGCTGGTCTGTATGATGATCTTGTTTCCCACAGTGACCAGCCAGATGCCTCTGGGGAGCTCACAAATAGAAGTAGCACACAGAACTACTACTGGTTCAGTCAAGTAAAAATGCTCTTTGGTCTTCATTTGTGATTTTTCATGTAATGCCTACTTTTGGTGAAAAATTAGATATAAGTCATTCAAAGGTAAATGCAAGTGACAGTTCACCAAGTGATCCCCCCCCCCCAACAATGAATATGCTTTCCTGGATCATCTTACTAAGTTGTAAAGGAAATGTTCCAACTTCCAATCCATGCAGGCGATAAAAGTAATCAGCATAGCAATATTTTTACAAGCTCCCTGTTGTAATTTGTCTCTTGGCAACAAATTGTATTAAAACCTTGGTGCAGTCAACACTTATTGATATATGTTTGTCTACATAACTCTAACTATATAAGCTATACCTATCTATTTCGAGTGACTTGAACATTTGCTTTTATATATCTAAACTACTATAATTACAGCGTGCAAATTTGTTCTTTTAGAACAAGTAGCTGGTAACCAATAAGTCTATCCGTTGAATAGTTGCAAAAGAGATCTGTGTCACTTGCATTCTATCCCCTTGTGATGTCCAGAGGTGCTCAGATTGATTTGGGAACATTATCCCAAAGCAACAAATGGATAGCCATATTCTAAGAGAATAAAGGACTCTATTTTTTTTAACTACTAAATGGCTGCAAAGCCTGCATGCTAGATTTCTAAAAGTCCCTAAGCCACTGTATTCAACTGGTTTCACATCAACACTTTGCCTGGAGGTAGTGTTGACACAAAAGCATTTAAATGCTTTAAAAATGTATTTCTTTCTCTTTTTTTTACCCACCTTTCATCCCTTTTCAAGGTTTGTTGAATTGCTTTAAGTATACTGAGCTCAAACTCAGTGTCTTTTGAAGTTATTTTGGCTTTTCTCAGTCAGTTTTGTAAAAAGCCTTGTTTATACTAAGCTAGCACATTCCAAACCCGAGAGGTGTTCAGTTCCCAATGTATAGAAAATCCTCCTCCCTAATACTAATGCTGCTACCTTATACTTCCTATTGCATTGTTCCTTCCCCACCTTTTCCTTACTAAAGGAAACATAGAGGTGACCTTTAAGGACCAATTTCCCCATCAAGTTAAAAGGCATTCCTTTACCATTTTTAAACTCAAGTCCTGGGCTGTCAATTTTAATTGAGTAAGCGCCTGTCTTTTTATTGATTAATTCACTGATCATATTTAAATAAATGTGCATATCACTAAACTCTTGATACTAATATATTTCTGAGAGACTGGAACAAATGTGTTGCACATTAAACTAAAGCTACTATTTACTATTAGAAGGAAAGGCCATTTCAATGTTTAAATTTTCTAGTACAGTTTCTCTTACAGTGCACACATGCAACTTTTCTCTGCATTAAAGAGGATCGTGGTTCTGCTATGGCAGGGGCCACATTACCAAAATGGGATACTGAGTCAGGACACAAACTAAATTTAATTCATATACCATTACAATTTATTATAGTTGCCCTCCAGAATATATACTTAATAATGTTCCAGTTCTATCATATTAAAAGTTGCAAACTGACAACTTTTGGAAATCTCCAGGAATCCCACTCAAGGATTCAGGAGCCTCCTGCAGTTCTGGAAACCCAGATTGTGTGCCTTTTTATTACAGTAACAGATCAGAGCATAGGACAATGTTGTCCAAACTTGGCCACTTTAAGATGAGTGGACTTCAACTCCCAGAATTCCCCAGCCAGCCATGCTGGCTGGGGAATTCTGGGAGTTGAAGTCCACTCATCTTAAAGTGGCCAAGTTTGGACAACACTGGCATAGGAGAAAAAACTTCATCTCTAGTCCTTTCTCACTGCACGGACATTCTTAACTTTACATTCCATCATTCAAATATGCCCAACTGATCAAAATTGTACCCTGTCAATTAATCAGAAAAGCAGGGCAGGAAACTCAAACCCCAGTGCTGCATATGTTCCCTCACCAGATCTGAAGGCCACAATGGATGAAAATTGGTAGCATGTTTTCTTGTTACTTTGAGTCAAGAAACAAATGAGATCTGCAATGCTAGTCTTACTTCACATTTTTGGAACTATAGCCCCCCCCCTCTCTCTCACACACACACACACACACCATTGCATTGAGGACTATGAAGTTGATGTAATATCATGTCATCAATTTCCCAAGTATGCATTTTTCCTATACATATAACCATGGCTATAGACTGAAGCTGGGGGCTGGGGGCAGGGGGAGAAGAGATAATTAGTTCTAAATAAAATGCATACTTTTCAGGCTATTGTTACTGGAATCATAGGACATGATTTCCAAAGTTTCCAAGAGAATTTGCAGATTTAGGCGTGCAAGAGTTGTTCTTTTAACTATCTCAAAATATATCATTCTGATTCAGCGATTTCTTACTTTGATCACAGAGTTTTGTTTGGCATGCATATCTTTATATATCCAAGTGTTCTTTCAGATAAATTAATTAAGGAGGGACTTATGTTCTTACATTTTTTCCTAGAAGGGAAGATGAACTTCCTCCATTAAAAGGCCTGTAACAATATACGTGCATATGAATGCCATATATATCTAAGAGTGTGTGAATGTCGTGATATGGTGATATGGTTAGTATTCTGAATTGATCAAAAAATTAATAAGTTAATGTTCTTTTTTTAAATAATTTTTATCATAAAGCTTTCAATACCGATACCTTTGGAAACTGAAAAAAATATGCAACCCCTTGAAATCCCAAATTTTGCTCTTTGTCCTGAATTCTGCAATGAGAAAGCACAAGCTTTACAGAGAAATTATGCCAAAGTAGATGTCATTGAACAATCTGCTTTACAGTTTTCACAATGCATTATCATTTGTCATATCTTTGCTACATTGTTATTTATTTCCCATTTATAATGCAGTGAAAAAAAACCAAACCCCACATTCCTAATAAAATAAAACCATATTGGATTAATCTTTCTACAGTGAGCTGCCTTCTCTGGTCCCCGTGTAGCACCTTCAGTTAGAAGAGCAAATGAAGTCTTCATCATCGTGCAAGCTGGTGTTCATTGCTGCTTTCGTGGTGGCAGCTGGACAGGAAACATAGGGTCTGGATGGGGCAGAGGACAGCCCTGTGGTCTGTGGCTTTTCTGGATCACATTTGCACATTTAATATCAGTGGAGTTCTCTCAGAGGCCAACCCAGCTTCCGCCTTTCTCAACTGCCTATTTGCAAGCATATGCCATTATTCCCTCATTCAATTAACTGCTAAGGAGACTGAAAACTATGTGCCCAGAGTGGGAAAATGAGTCCATCTTTATTTGCAGTTTAATCAGAACCTTACAGCCTTTGAAAATACTTTGAAATACCCTTTAATTAGGAGGGAATATCTAAATTTGAAATGCAAATAACATTAAGCAAGCCAAATAAAAGAGTGTAGAAGACCTGTGGTCCATGTAGACTTTTGAGCAACATTTACCTTGGAAAACAATGAAGCTATATCTGACCTGGAAAGGATCTTAATAATACATCCAGGCACAGAAAAGACTATGGGCAATTATGTATGAAAACAGGGACTGATTTTAAACATCACCTATCAGACTGTGTTTTCCACATGATGGAAGCTTACAAAAGGTACCTTTGCAGGTTTTGCCTTGATTAATTTTATGGGACTGGGATGGAATTGAAAGAAATAGGATGCATCAAAAGATAAGACTTCTGTCCCAGCTGAGTGAAATAGCAGCAAGGAGTTTTATACTGAAGAGTCAACCGAGGGGCCAGACTGAGATATGATAGAAATCTTCAGTTCAAAAAGTCCTTTTGGGCAGAAGAATGGTGAAAGAGGGTCAAACAAATAGGAATCAAAGAATTTAAAAGCTTCAGGAAGCTCTGCATTAGGAGCATAGAAAACGAAGATATTTTTACAATACACTTACATTAGCCAACACTGGCCTTAGGTTTGTACCATGAGTAAAACAATGCGTGTCTATTTAAGAATACAATGTAGACAGTATAGAACAAGAGTTATCCTATATGACCTGCTATAGCCTATATTATATAAAGTAGCTTTTCCTAGGTGATGCTGCAACACTAGGTGATGTTAGAAGAAGTCTAGATCCTACAGGAAAGCAAACATAACGGTTATGCAACTGAATGATATAAAATCCAGAGATCTGAAGGCACTGGCACTCCTACCAATGTAGCCCAAGGTATGTAATTATGTATTAGGTTTACAAGTGATATTTGCTCTGATAACTAAAGGCAGCTGACCTAGAAGACTCTCCTGATTTTATTCCGACAACAAATGTATGACATAAAGTAGGCTGAGAGAAAGGGACTGGGCCAAAGTGAGTTTTATGGTTGAATGGGAATTAAGGAGCTGGACCACCCCTTTAACTCTGAAATATTATGATCACTAAAGTTTCTTTAAGTCCACATACAAATATAACTTCCTATAGATCTATTTGGGAATAAATGACACAGCCTTGAAGACACTGCAAGGGACTATGAAGTGCTGGGTAGGAAGGCGGAGGAGCTGGGAGCACAGATCATGTAGTTTGCAATCCTTGTTGAACGACATGGCCCAGGAAGAAAGAGAAGAATACTGGAAGTGAGTAACTAGCTACACTGATGGCATCAGTGGGAACAGTTTGGATTATTTGATAATGGGATACGTTTTGGAGATGAAGGACTTGTGGCAAGAGAGAGGCTTCACCTCCTGAGAACTGGGAATTATGGATTTGGAAGGCAGACCTGATCCAGAAGACTTTAAATTGAATGAGGGCAGGAGGGAGAAAAGAAGCAAGAAGGTCACTTCTCTCAGGCCACTGCTGCAGCACCAATGGGCATGAACTCCAAGAGGGACTCAGGAGGGAAGAAAGAGAGCAGCCAGCTGCAAGCCTTGAGGAAGCCCCAGGCTGTGGACCTGGCTCTGCTTTCATCACAAGATCTGGCTTCTCTGAATCAGATGATTAGATCTGTAGCAGCAGAAGCGGCCTCTCTGCCTTGCCAGCAGAGTTTAGGTGCCTGGGGCTTGTGGACCCAAACCGTCTTCAGGAGCTGTGGTGGTGTTGGTGGCTCACAATGAATCCTAGGCACTCTCTTGGAAGTGCAGCAGCATCGCTTCACCTTCCATGTCCTACAACTGAGGCAAATTAGGTTCCCCTTATCAGGAATATTTTTTCCTTGCCCTTCCTCATAGCAGCTATTATCAGTTTCTATATCTAAACAAGGTACACACAACTAATTTTTGAAGGATGAAACCAATTCAGATGCAGAATAATAATGAAGGCTGGAGAGGCAGCTACCTTTAGCTCAGCAAGCGCAGAAGTCTTGGAAGGGCTTCAGTCTAAAAATACCAGACCTGTTGGTGGTCATCTACAGGTGCATGACAAGAGTGTCCACAAGCTATAGTCAAAAAAGTCAAGATGGTGGCTAAGATGGTACAACTGAAGTTCCAACAATTTATTATCTACAACATACATTAACAAATGAGTGGAGCTTTGTTCACACTGTGGTGGCCACCATCTTGACTTTTTTTACCATATTATGTGGACACTCCTATAAGACTTGGATGCATTCCCTAGAGCTATTTAGAGCTTACTGTTAAAATGTAATTTTTAATATAAATATGATGAGGGGAAAAATGTGAAGCAATCTATTAATGATATTGATTTAATGATAATTATGTTATTTTATTAAGTCTACCCTTTTTATCCTTCTTCCCACTTTTTTGTCCTGGCCCCTTCTCCCTTTTTGGAGTGAAGGCTGTGGAACACCCATCAAAGGGCAGCTATGCCAGTGCGCAGCCCTGCTGTAGCGGATGTTCTCTAATATCACTAAACAAGAGGGCACCGGTTTGTGTTGCTTTATATGCTTGGTTAGAACTCTACACAGAGCCTTAATTTAAAGAGGAATACATCACATTGTTTTTATTTGATTGTTGTAGGCTGCCCAGAGTCTACAAGTTGTAACCATAGAGTAAGAGGAACATTTATAATTGTACCTATAACTGCTGTAAAGAAGAGTGGAAGCCACTTCTTTGTATCTTTTTTCTTTCTTTTCTATTTTTCTTTTACTTATTTTTCCTTTCTTACACTTTTAGCTTTCTCTTTGATTTTTTTCTTTCTTTTTCTTTACTTTTTATTACTTTATATTACTTTGTATTAGTTTTTATCTTCCTTCTTAAAAATCTTTAATAAAAATTTATATATAAAATGGAGTCATGGCAAGGGGAACTGTGGAATAATTATTTATACTAAAATTAAATTATACCAAACAGCTATGTATATATATTCAAAGACAAACTTGTTCAACCCATTTTGTTATAGGTGTTTGTAAAAAAAAAAAAAAGCAATGTAAAGGGTAAAAGATAAACAGAACAATTCTAAAATGTTTTCAACTCTAACTTTGTATACATTTCATTCCTGTTTTATAAATAGTATTATTATAATATTATATATATATATATATATATATATATATATATATATATATATATAATTATATTACTCTTACATTGATCCACCCTCAGCAACTGATGGACGTGCAAGGGTTCCAGAGGGATCTGGGGGTTGTCCCTGACAGTCTGCTGCATGGTCCAGCAGAGGCCTTAGTCACCACTTGGAACAAGAGGGCAACTGTGGCCTTGGATTGGATTGTGCCCATGTGACCTCTCTCTTCCCAAGGATCCCAGTGCTTTTCATGGTTTATGGAGGAGCTAAGGGAGATGAAATGGGAGAAGAGACATCTAGAGTGCTGCTGGGGGTCAATAAAGAATGAACTCAACCAAACACAGGTGAGCGCTGCTATTAAGGCCTACCTTGTAGTGGTAAGGGTGGTTAAGCATCAATACTTCTCTGCCCTTATTGCATCCACATATTGCCACCTATCGGCCTTGTTCCAGGTGACTCGAGCCTTTTTGGGCCAGGGGTACCTAGAGATTCACCTACAAGGCTGCGCTGAGGAATTTTCAGACCATCTGTCAGACAAAATCACTCAGATTCCCAGTTAAACTCCAGCCTTGGTTCAGGTCCTGTGGAGATGCCTGGAGCACAGTCTTGTCCTGTTATGGGAATGGTTTGAACCTGTTGAGCCTGAGGAATTAGACAGGGTCCTTATGACTGTGAGCTCAGCCACCTGCTCTTTAGACCTATGTCCCTCTTTGTTGGCCAAGGCTGCCTGGGGGGTGGGGGGGTGACATGTGGGTGGGTTCTAGCAGTGGCGAATTCATCCTTGAGGAAGGGGGTTGTCCCTTTGCTGCTTAAGGAGGTATTGGTCCACCCCCTCCTCAGGAAGTCATTGCTGAATCCTGCCATACTGGACAAATTTCGACCAGTGTCCAACCTCCCTTTTTTAGGGAAAGCTGTGGAGACGGTCCTTGTGCAGCAGCTTCAACAGACCCTGGATGAAACAGATTATTTAGACCCCTTTCAGTCTCGATTCAGGCCTGAATGCAGGACAGAAATGGCATTGGTCACACTTTTGGATAATCTCTGGTGGGAATGGTATGAGGTTAGTGAATCCATCCTGGCTCTCCTTGACCTCTCAGTGGCTTTCAATACCATTGACTATGGTATCTTTCTGGATTGGCCTCGGAGTTTGGGGGTGGGTGGCACTGTGTTGTGCTGGTTTGCTTCCTTCCTATGGGGCTGATACCAGTCAGTGTTGATCGGGAGTGAGAGATCCCATCCCAGGGCCGCCCTATTATGTGGGGTGCCACAAGTTTGGTGTTCCCTCCACTTCTGTTTAACATCTACATGAAACCACTGGGGGAGATCATCTGTCACCATGGGGTGAGATATCATTAGTATACTGATGATACTCAATTGTACCTCTCCACCACTGGTGAACTAAGGGTTGCTGTTGACATCCTGTCCTGGTGCCTGGAGACTGTGGGGGTCTGGATGAACAACAGGCTTCAATTGAACCCTGGCAAGACTGAGTGGCTTTGGGTTTTAGGGCTTTCAATTCTGGAACTTTATCATCTTTGTACTGGATGGAGTTGCACTGCTCCAAACAGACCTGGTGCGCAATCTGAGGGTCCTTCTGGATTCACAGCTCCTGCTTGAGGAGCAGATGATAGTCATGGTCAGGAGGGCTTTTGCGCAATTTTGTGTTGTGCACCAGTTGCGCCCATTCCAGAATCATGAGGCCTTTGTGCCTGTTTCTGGATCATGAGGCCTTACTCACAGTTACTCATGCCCTGGTCATTTCCTGAATGGACTACTGTAACATGCTTTAATGGGGCTGCCCTTGAAGAGTATCTGTAAGCTTCAGCCAGTGCAAAATGCAGCAGCATGGGCAGTTATGGGTGCTCCTAGAAGGACACATGTTACACTTCTGCTCCATGAACTGCATTGGTTGCTGGTTTGCTTCCAGGTACAATTCAAGATGCTGGTTTTGACCTTTAAAGCCCTACATGGCATGGGGCCAGGTTATCTGAGGGACTGTCTCTCCCTGATTACTTCTACCCATTCCATCAGGTCCATCAGGAGAGGCATGTTGTGGGTCCCATCTACTAAGGTGTTCCATCTGAGGGTTCCCAGAAGACATGCCTGTTCTGCTGTGGTGCCCACCCTCTGGAACATCATCCCCCCAAGGTAAGAATAGCCCCAACCCTTATGGCCTTTCAGAAAGCCCTCAAAATGTGCTTTTTTCATCAGGCCTGGGGATCTCCTAATAGCAGAGACCCTGCATGTTGGTTGCACCACGTATAACATCTTAATTAACCCTCTCACAATGTTGCTTTTACTGACATTGATTATTTAATTGTTTTTCTTGGTTTTTATATTTGATTTTAATGGTTGGTTTTGTTGTACGCTGCCCAGTGTTACCTTGTGTGAGATAGACGCCATATAAATTTGATTAAATAAATGAATAAATAAATTCTCAAGTGGTTTTGTCACTGAAACGGTGACAAATGAAGTGGGAGACAAAATGAGGTCTATGCATGTAGGTGGTCCAACTTTAATGTATGTAATGACAATCATCTATACTTGACTATTGATTATAGCAGCATTCTTCAATCTGGTGCCCTGCTGAAGATTTGGGCTCCAGCTCCCATGATCCCAATCAGGATAGCCATACGTGTCAGGATACTGAATGAAGTTTAATGCATAATGGAACGGTTTGGGTAAGTAAGAGAAGAATCTGTGGTGTTCTGCACACATACATGTGTACATGTTTAAAAAATGAATTAACCTGTCATTAGAGAATCTCTTCCTTCTTTTATCCTGCCAGATGTGGAAATCAGTGAAGGCCAGTTTTGTCTTTCTTTTAGTGCAGCACAAACAGTGGGCCATTGTGGGGAAGCTGCTTTTCATCTTCCTTTCATTTAAAAGGCTTCTACAAAGGAAAAAAAAACAGAAGGAAACATGGCAAGGAAGACACAAAAGGAGGATCTCAATCAGGAGAACCAGCCGGCTATTCTCTAAGCGGTTTCCAAGCAACTTTAATGGAAGGCCAGCCAAAAGCAAGATAAAAGGAGGTGGAGGCAAGACATTATTTTTGACAATAAAATGACTATGAATGCTGCCAGTTACTGGGATATAGACTGACTAGCATAAGCACTTACTTATGTATTTCTGTGAATACCAATGAAAATTCCATCTGAAAAGGACTATCAAATTTGACCGGGCATGTTAATTCTAACAATACATGTGCATAACCATTCAGCGAAAGAGGTATTTACTAAATATGAGCTGGTGACCTAGATGGTTCTTAATTATCCTTCCCGTATCTTAAAGATTTGTCATCTGGTTATTTCACAGGCTTGTAGATCAATGAATAGTGTGTAGGTACCAGTGGCTATTGTTTTCACTAGACTGAGTTAGCAGCATATAAGAAAGACCCATGCAGACTGATTGAATTTTTAAATCATACGATTAAAATACACTTACAAATACAATATTCTTTGTGATTTAAGAATTCTTTTGTTCCCATATATATTCAAGATATGATTGAGGTATATAAACCACCCAGCTGACCATTTACTGTATGAACTCACACCAAAAATATTTTGGAAGCCCCAGTTTACATTTCTATATTATAATAATTATTTAATCTCATTTTTTCCATGGAGCTTCAAATAGATGGTCAGATGAACTTGCATCCAGGGGTCACCTAACTCAAAACTGTTTCATTTCAGCATGATAGCTATATTATGTGCCATCAAATCACACCTGGATATTGGTTCTGGGTAGGAAAAAAAACGGTGGTTATATTTATTCCTATAGCACCCTGCATTGCATCCCACGTTATTTCATAGGACCTGCCCATCCTCATGAGCAGCTTGTTAGGGTTCTTTTGTGTGTGTGTGTGTCTTCGAGTCAGTTTTTGACTCCTGGCAACTGCCTGGACTAGTCCCTGCAGTTTTCTCTGCAAGGTTTTTCGGAAATGGTTTGCCCTTGCCTCCTTCCTAGGGCTGAGAGAGAATGACTGGCCCAAGGTAACCCAACTGGCTTTGTGCCCAAAGTGGGACTAGCACTACGGGTCTCCTGGCTGTTTAGGAGATAGAGGATCTGTAATGAGTAGGAGCATCACTAAGCATCAGGCAGCACACTCTGTGTGAATGGAATTGTTTTCATTAGTACCGAGGTCCACATGTTTTTTGGCTAAAAGTCATATTCTGAATTCTGAGAACACATCCTGGATGCCTGCACTCAGTAGCTGCCATGGCAAGAAACATCCCTTTGTAAAGCAGCTGTCTTGGTGGACCTGGCTGATCACAACAGCAACATTTTCAAAAGACAATTTGTGAGGATTTCTAACATGTCTCTAGTGCTTTTCTGTATATTCTCTTTCTGATCAAATTTACTTTTGCCTTTTACTGGACACTTCCAAATAAAACATAGACCTTTTCTTCAAAAAGCCGTGTGGCCTTTGTGAACCCCTGACACATGCTGGAGGCCGGCATTTTCCTTTGCAGCATAGAGCAGCTTCCCATTATTGTCTTCTTTCAATTAAAAGAATCATATTGTTTTTAAAAAGTCAGGAGGGCAGGGAGCCCAGAGGGTCCTGGGGAAGCTCTCTCTGTTGATACAGTTGGAGAATTCAGTGGTAGTACAAAACCATAATTGAGTACAACCCATTCTTTTTACTGAAGATGTTCCTTCCTCCTCCTCCTCCTCCTCCTCCTCCACTACTACTACTACTACTACTAAAGGCAGACAATTATATTTTGTAACCCTCAAGGCCAGTTTTGTATCAATGTAACAAGTATTTAGGATACAGTTTTGTGGCTAATACTGTAAATGAATCTTGATGCTTGAAATTGCCTATATAAAGGTTTCTCATCTGAAAGTAAAGTATTCCCTGGAACTCTTTTCTTGTACCCTTAACGTGCTTTTACAGGAAGTCCTGCAGTGACAGCCCTGGGCTTCAAAATGGCAGGCGTGACTGGGCAATTGAAGCCCCGCCTCTTTTTATGGGCAAGCAAATCATCCAGTCACAATTGCCACTGCAGATGCAACTATTTTTTCCATGGAGCTCCAAATGGATAGTCAGGGACTGTCGCTGCAGGCACACTTATTATTCTAATACATATTATTAGTCAGGGCTGTGAGAAGCTTGCACTTTGGGTTAACTGTTTCCAGTCTGGCCTGCTACAACAGAAATCTGACAGTAAATACATTAAAAGAATTTTTACGCTTAGCAGCATAGTCCTGATTTCCTCCACTACTGTTAAGAAGAGAACTTTGAATCTAGAATGGATAAGCTTTTCACAGCAGCTGTAAAAATATTCAGTGTCTGATCACTTTCTTAATTAAATGTTAAATTCATCCAAGGATTAAAGGAGACCCAGAAGCTGGCTAGAGTTTTGCCCCTCTAATCACCTGCTGCCTTCGGATGAACTCTTGTACATGTGATCAGGTTGTGAGAACAAAGATCCAGCCCAGCCAAGACATTCTGAGCAGCAAAACCATATTTAGTCAAGCCACAGCTTGACTAAATTTTAATTGTAGAATGAAAATTAAACCAGCAGTCATACTCTGATCTTGGCAAACTTTAAGTCCATCATCTGCTTTCAGTTTGCTTTATTTCCCCTTGAGAAATATCTATATCCTATAAAGATCTATTGCAATGTGGTATTAGACAACTGAACACTATTGCATGGAAGGCAGACTGTGGGACACCATGTATTTACATTGTGAGGGCTCAGTTCCAAAATTTATCTGGAAAATCTTTGACAATAAGCAGTGTAAAGATCCTAGAGCAAAGCGATGAAAGACTTGGGGACACAAAAAAGGAGATATAAAAAGGAAGATGCCCATACATTCCATATTCATCAGTAGGATTAGTAACTACTTCTAATCTAAAAAAAGGGAGTCAAATCTTTAATAAGAGGATGGTGGGGATGAGACCATAGTCTATATTGCAGTAGCAAATTTCACTCTTCATGAGTGGTACAGGGGCGCTTCATCATTGCCCCACAGCTTTTCCCCCAGGGGAATCCAGGGGATACCTCCTAAAAACATGTAGGGTCATGTCAGCCCTTCGAGGTAGTCCAGACAAGAGGCACAAACCATTAGTACTAACACTATCTTTATTGTAAGGTTACAGTAAGAAAATCTTGCAAGTCTGAAAGCATCTCCTTTACTTTTACTTTCCAGAAAACTAAGAAAAGTCGCTTCTGAGATACTTCCCGTGCCCCTTTTGCTTCTATGGGTTGAGATATCTTTTGCGTGATGGTTGTCTAGTCTGCAATTCTTCTTCCTGTCTCCCAAGGTCATTCCCACAGACCATTACATGACACTGCTTTTGTGTTTAAAGGAAGTCAGATTCTGGTTAAACCTAATCATGAAACACTAATATTCAAATAAACACATAATAATGAAAAAAAGCATGACCGCGATCTGATGTAGAGTTATCTGCTCATGATTTAATTCCGTGGTTGTTAGCATTGGCTATATAGATAAAATGTATAAAACACCATGAGTACTGAATGTTATTCAGCTGACTGAAATGCTCCCTTTCTGCTTATAACTAGAAGTTATAAGAAATAATTTTGCAAAAAGTCTTATGACTATAGTGGTTTGCATGAAGAAAGTTCTTAACAAAGGAAAGGAGAAAGAAACCAATTTCTGCTCCATTGTTTTTCTCATTTTGCAAGGGTATTGTCAGACCCGGTGCTTCTAACTGCTACCCCTGGAAAGATTTGTGCCATCCTGTTCTTTTCCTTGATTTTTTTTTTTTTTTTTTTTACGATAAAAACAGACAAAAAGAAGTGATGGGAAAATATCGCAGAGTAATCCATAATAAAACTTAAATATCCCGTTATCACTTAATTCATTTTTCAGAAGAAGGTAGTTAGGAATCGCGCTGCAGCAGATGCCATGATCCATTCTGGCCTGTAAGAAGTCCTTTACTTGTGCTTCCGATCATTCCCCTCGGCGGTATTAATGGAGGGCCACACCTGTTAAACTTTTACTGTCATGCAACGGTAGAGACAACAATTAATACTGGAAGCACAGTGTCAGATGGTAACCTTGGCATTAGATTACATTGCATGTTAATGGAAGAATTTATTACCATACACTCTCAGCCAGCTGTTAGGCAGAGAACGTTGCTGGGTTTTGGGGTCTTTTTTTTTCTCCCTTGACGGGGTAGTTTTCCATTCACAATATATGCATATAGCATTAAATACTGATATATCTGAATGCCTTGTTTATAAGGATTTCAGATGGTTCTTTTCCTGCTAAAAGCGTGGTGGGAAGATTTGACAGAAGTATTGCTTAAAAGAAATCTGTTTCTTGTAGACAGGGAAAACCATACTATTCACGTACTTAGCATTTTATACATGCTTCAGTATTTAAAAGGAGCAAAAGGATAAATGCTTTCAACCCACTGATAATTCCAAGGGTTATTTCAGCATTTTTTATTTTATTTTACTTCATGTTTTTCAAAATAAATATCAACCACCAGGAGTTGCTTTAGAGGCTGGTGATATAAACATAAATAAACAAATCAATAAATGAAATGAAAACTAATTCTCAGATTCTTTTAAAAGTCTTTAAACTCTGGGATAATGAATTGGACGTTGAACTTGATGACTCTCATTTGATATTCTTTCTGGTATGTAATTCCTTTTAAATCTTGCTCAGGACAGGGATTTGACCATGAAGAATTGAATATGAAGATAATTCATAAGCGGCATTACAGTCTGCTAAAATTACACAATGTCAACTGCTGTCTTTCGAGATTAGGTTGGCAGGGGTGTAAACAAATTGGTATACAACTGTCTAAGGTGGCAGTGCCAAAGTAGACAGGGCTTTTGGTCAACATTTTCTGAAGAAATGGGGAAAATCTCCCCAAATCCCTCATGATAAATGTTGTAGTTTATTGCCCATGTTTTCTAGCACATATGGACTGATGCACCTTGTGTCTAGTCCATATTGTACTAGAAAGAAATTGTTTCAGCTCTTATTGTTAGCTGTTAGGTTTGTTATTGCAAAATATCCAAAAATCAAAGCGCATCAATCAATGGTGATTCAAAGAGTGGGAAATTGCTTTGGGCAGAAAATTAAAGCCTTTGGAAAACATTAGAATGAAGGATACATTCAGTCAAATTTGGTCCCTATTTATTAGCTGTTTTATTAATTTTTTTTCCCTAATGAATTCTTCTATTTGTGCAGTTCCAAGAGGTGCATAGCTGCCCAAGGCAGAGCCACATGGACTTCAGTCACAGAACATACATCCCATTCTTCAGCATGTCTCCCTGATGCTATTTTGTCTCAAAAATTATTTCTTAAACTTGCCTACTTTTTATGTGTTTCTCATATTCTCCCTTTCTTTGCTCTCCCTCCCCAATTAGTAGATGTTTTAAATCTTACAATAGAACCTCAGAAGTGATCCTTATCATCAGTGATGGGTATAGTGAAAAAATAGGCACAATATTGGCCAAGGCAGTGTGATTGAAGTTTTGCCCATTTTTGCAACACATATAAAAAATGGGTGGAGCTTTGACTTGTACCATTGTGGCAACCATCTTGACTTTTTTGACCACACCCTGCAGACACTCCTGCTTGTCAGGAAAATATAAAGAAATGGCCCTATCTCTTTCAAATGTTATAAGGCAGTGTTTTAAAAACACTGCTAGGCAGTCTAACTGCATACTTTAACTTCTGTAAATTTCACATTCCTCTTCTGAGTTGCAGAGTAAATGGATCTATTATCATTTCCAAGCCAGATGTTTTAGTTTATTGAGCCTGTTTGATCCCTGCACCTGTTTAAGGCCAGCAGTTGTTGGATTAGCTTAAGGGACTGTTTTTTTTTTTTTTTTTAATTTAACTGGACAACTGTTCCTGAGTAAGAGAGGGGTGTGAAAATAAGCAGCCTTTTGGTATAAAGACTTGCCTGTTTGTGACACAAGACAGGACACATCATTGACAGGGCAAAACAGCCATGCAAATGTTAACTCTGTATGCCCAACTGCTGGAATCTATCTTACAAAGGAACAATTACAGGGGTTGCCAAAGCCTGGAAGAAAAAATGGTGGTAGTGATGGGGGGGCGGGAGGAGACATGTTATCTACATCCATCTGGGAGACAGCCGTGCAGCTAATCGGAATAATGTATTGTTTCTGGTGGATTATGATGATTAGAATAGGAAGAATTGGCTCCTTGTCCCTCTAGAGAAATTCATCATGTATCTTAAAGAGAAGCAATCACTTTTCAGCAATGATTCAGTTTTGATAGTATAGGTAAAGCCCTTATTCTCACAGCAGCTCTTTAAAAAAAAAATTAACCAGATCTATTGACTTACTGACATCCTTGTTAATCATGGATCTCCCTCAAAACCAATTCTGCCCTATGTGATTTGCCAGCCAGAACCTGGGAAATGGTTCCCTTAATGATTACTCCAGCATAGTTTCATTACCTGTATGATACTTGCCAAATAGCAAGGGGGTTGAAATCATGAATGAGGTTAAGGCGTGTGGCAAAATGTATAGTTGCCTATGTTCAGTTAGCTAGCCTGGTATTAATTCCAGCTAGCAAAAAATCTCTCTCTCACACACACACACCTTTGAGTCAGTGTTGACTCTAGTGACTGCCTGAACAAGTTTTCTTGGCAAGATGTTTCAGAAGTGGTTTGCCATTGCTTCCTTCCTAGGACTGAGAGAGAGGGAGTGACTGGCCCAACGTCACCCAGCTGGCTTCATGGCTAAAGCAGGACTAGAACTCATTCTCCTGGCTTCTCGCCTGATGCCTTAACCACTACACCAAACTGGCTTTTGGCTCAAAATCCAGAGACATTCATAGCCATGTATTCTCTTCATCCAGAAAGTTTCTTGGTCAACACTTCCAGGAGAAATATTTGGGTTTGACATGCTGGCACATACTTAAGGCATGCATATAAGCATGTTTTTATAATTATAGGCAGAAAACTCAAGTATAAGATGGTTTGTTTAATGTAAGAAATGTTTAATGGTTTAACCCATTGTCCAGAGGGTAAGTTGGAAAACTTCTGAGATTCCAGGTGAGGTTCTGTGTGTATGCTTCAACTTTCTTTAAAGCGTAGGTAATTAAGAGCTATCAATAGATAAAAGAGAAAGCTAATCTTGCTTCCCTTCTCAAATGGTTTAGCCTTTCTTTTTTTCAAGAGTGAAAGATGCACTGATAGTTGTCATTTTGCTGCACCTTCGTGGAGGGGGCAGAGATGACATTCAAAAAGCATCCTTCTCTTTTGGGCAGGATTTAATTTGACATCTCTCCCGTATAGTTACAGAATGGCCTTGTATGTCATGAAAAGCAATTGACACCTGGAGACGGAAATCTTTCAAGCCTTTGGCTCCTTTGGTTTTTATGCTTTCTAATCCTTCCGTCAAAGAAGTAGGTGGGCTCAGTACAAATAAATAGCCTGAAACAAAAACTCTTATTTCAGGAAGAACACAGAGAAAGGTGTTTAATGCCCTTCTGTTTGCTGCTTAACTTTCTCCAACATCTGAGACATGCCCTGCTTCACTGACATTTTCTGCCCAGTGGATTTAAACACAAGGAAATGTAGAATGTAAATTGTGGTTGGGGTATAAGATTTAATGTATGTCAAAAGGTGGATGTGATTGCTGCAAGCAGATGTTTTAAAACGCTGGTCAGATAGGTATATTCTGTCCTGGGAATCAGATTCCGGGATTAGCTGACATTTCCTGTAAAAGTGTACCCTTAGCAGCAAATCCAGATTTATTGCTCAATAAGGTGTGAAACAAGTTAGGAACAGATGCCTCTGCCCACACCCCACCAATTTAAGCTAACTGGAATTGTTCTGGACCATGGAGTCAGCAATTACTGCTAATACATGGCATATTGCCTGTCCCCTCCCCCCCTCAACTTTTTTGTAGTATGTCAATAACACAAGATTGTAGTTGTAATTATTTCTGGCTTAGCAGGACCTGAAACGTATTGAAGATCTTCAACTGTAATATTCTTTTTAAAAAACCTGTGCCAAGGAATTCATACTTACAAATATAAGTAAATGGAAGAGCTATCTGCCTAAAAATAATTATAACTCAGGCATTTATTGCTTCACCCAGTCATTCAGTGTTTGACCATTTGTCTTGACTATAAATTAAACTTCTGGCAAATCAGTAAATGTTACAGTTTCCCCTTATTCCCTTGCTCTTCTTTGTGCTATTTGCGAACTTATTCATATTGTGTTAAGGGCCATCATCTTCCATCATCCTTCCAAATGTTGGAGAGAAGGAATCCTTCAGAGGGTCACAGAAAGTCCAAGATGTGCCTAGCTGAGAGTGATATAACCTTGTCTGGGTGGGAGAATTTGCCTTTATGAATACTTGTTTGGGGACAAATAATATCCTATCCTTTCCTTATGGTTCTGAAATGTATATTAGACACAGCACATGAATGGAAACAGCTTGATGATCCTGAAGGAGACAGATAACAGATAATGGACTATCTGTGAATGAGTACATTGCTCCAGGGAAGGGTCCACTATGTGTACTGGAAGAAAATCCTCCATTAGCTTCAGTGAAAGTGCCATTTCAGAGGAGGAACTTTCTTATGGACACAACAGAGGTGGATAAAGATAAATTTTGCATCATTGCCTACTATGACTCCAATAATTATCAGGCACTCTAAATGCACCCCTGCTTGCATTTTTAATAAAAAGCATATTTTATATATTAATCATTATTTTATATAATACAATAATAATTAATATTATTGTCATAATTATCATAGTATTATAATTATAAATATTATAATAAATATAATTATATCCAATAAATTATTATTAAATTATATTATTATTAAATATTATGATATAATAATTATATATTAATAAAAAGCAGATTGCCGCTTTCTGACTGACACAATTCTGGAAGAGAATAATAAAGAATACGCTTACACAGCGAAGAGTAGCCTAACTGGAATGTTGCATTTATGGAACTTGAAAAATGTTCTAATATTAATACATTCTACAGTATAGGCCAATCCTGTTCCATAAAGTAAGGAATGCATTTCTAACGCTGAAAGACTAGCGAGCTCTAAATATATATTTATTCATGGTAGCTTGAACCAACATTATGGATTATTTGTGGGGTTAAAACAGACCCAAAATGAAGCAGTCCTCCAGAGAGACTGCCATACCTAGAAGCTGTGTGAAGCTTCCTCCAGCAGCTGGTTTTTAAAACCATGTGTCAGAAACAGAAATGTGTTTCAGTCCATAGATTTTTCTTGCTGGACTGGGTGCAAACACGTGTGGTATAAAATGCTGGGAAAGAATGATTGCGCAGCTTTCTCAAAATGGATTGGATTCATATAGGAAGGTATTAGAAAAATCTGTGAAACTTGTTTGTTCTTCATAAACCAGCCTGAGACTTTCAGCTGAACAACAATAATTTAGTTTATTTACAATAACAACATTATATAAGAGATTTACAGTCTTTGCTCTTATTTGTCCTGGTAGAAGAGTCACTCCCACCAAGGGTGTTAGCTAACCAGTTCAGTTCAATTCAGCTCAGTTCATGTGAAGCTTTTATTATTTTTTGTTGTTGTTGTTCTTTGCGGGCTTATTCCTGAGGGGTGTCATGCTGGGTTTGCTGTTGTCTTTGCATGCTTGTTCCAGGGAACCCAAATGCTGCTATTCCTGTACCTCTTCTATTTTCTTGTAGGAGAAGACAGTGTCTCATGATGGGAGACTAACTTAACTTTGTTAAATTGCAAAAGAGCTTTTAGTGTCTTACACTGAAAGTACAGAAGCATTTTCAGTGTGGAAGGGGGTGGATGGGAATAAGCACTGAGGGCAAGAGACAGAACAAGACTAGGCTGACAAATTATAGGAACCAGTTGTTGTCTAATTCAGATAAGACCCCTCTTCCATCTGATTCCTGCTTCTCTTCCTTACTACTGTATATAAAGTATTGGCTCCTCCTTCTTGTATTAACTGATTGAGATCAAATTTCACTCTAATCATTTTCATTCCTAAGAGATGTTTTACATATATTAGTAATCCTAAAATCAACCATTCACAAATAAGCACTGACCTGATAGATAAAGCTACATTTCTCAGATTTTGGAACCATTAGAATGGGCCCCAGATTTGGCAATCCTGCCTTAACATTTTTGTAAAACAGATCTTGAGCAGAAAGTATATCCTGGCCCATTAAAAGAGAACTAATCAAATATTGGAAGACAATGATGCGTGCTAGTTGCTTGGACTCTTCTAAAAATTAAGCATGAAAAACATAATAGTATTATATACTTCGTAAGAGTTTTTAGGATAAAATTCAGGTCTCTGTTCTGTCCTCTCTTGAGGAGAAAAGCAGTTGGAAGAGTGGGGCCAAGGAAACAGAAAGGGAAAGGAAAGACCACTCAACCGCTCAAGATGGTAGATGCAGTGTTGCAAAGCAAGCCTGCCCTGTCTCCCCCTATTTGCCTTTTCTGACCTTTCCCCTTGTCACAAGCACCACTGGGAAAAACAATCAATCTGGCAACTGGACAGATTTCAGGGGAAGAGTCCAGGATTTTACACAACTAAGCAGTTTGGCTTATGGCATTACTACAATTACCAAACAATTGCATCAGACTGAGATGTAGTTCAATCTAGTTATACCACTGATAATCATTACACACTTACATATATCATAACATTTGGTTCTTACTTCTTAAGCAAGACACCCTCGTCAGGATTGTGCAGATGGATGGGCGTTAAACTTTCAAAGCAAAAATAGGTACTGTTATAATTTGAGTATGCTGATTTGATTTGATTTGATTTGATCTATTTCCACAATGTTTCTGGTATAAAATGGGAGACTAAGGGCTGAACACGAGGAATTGCTACAAAACATGATAAATATGCTACTGGTCCGTTTAGCATAGCATTGCCAACCTTCATTATGTCAGCTTTCCAAATTTCAGGCAGGAGTTTGTCTTACTTGATTGTGCCCATATACAATGAAACTCAGTGATCCGGTAAATCAAAGGTAAACCAAGGCCTTCTGTTGCCCTTATAGCACAGTTCAGTTATGTTTTGCATTTTTTTTTAAAGAACACATTCAATTTGCTGTTGGAATTACATATATAACTTCCATTTATTTTATCATTTTTATTATGAAACTGACATTAACAAAGAATCATTCTTTCACAAAATCAGGAACCAGGATGAAAAAAAGAGCAAGTCAAAAACCACATGTTGGCATTCATGTTGGAGGATGTAGCTTAGAAAAAAGAATTTCACAGCAAAGTAATGGAATTCACAGTGGCATCTAACAAAATATTTCTGCACTGTTTAACAAAGAGTTACTAAGCATACTGCAGTTGTCTTGAATGTATTAAGACCAGAGCAATAAACGCATACTTGCCAATTATCCTGATTTGGCCAGGATGACCATGGTTAAAATAGGGGTCAGCCTTCCAAAATTTTGCCTACCAAAAAAAAAAAAAAAATCCTGTTTTTTTTTTACAGCAGGGAAGGAAGAACTGGATAAACAAAAATGTTTTTTGCAAAACATGTTTCTGCAATTTCCCAATATCCCATGGTGGCATTTATGACGTAAAGGGGCATGCCAGTACAGTGGAAAGTCAAACGTTGAAATCCTCCGTGTATTGCTGACTCTTAGTCCACTGTATATTTTACACCATAGCATATGTGGCCTTTTCACAAGAAAAGCTTTTTTAATGAGGTTGTAGGCAGTTTACACTGAGTGCGAAGAGTTATGCTATTTTATGTTTGTGGTCACGATTTAGAGATTGCCCTACATCTTTGCTATTACTTTTTAAAACAAATTCATTTGTATGCACACAGTTCAAACATAGCTTCTCATATTTCATTTACATTTTTTTCAGTGGTCAAACTTATCTACAGTAACTTATACAAAATGAACATCACTTTCCCCAACATCATAAACATTTCATTTGTAAGAAAAATGATAACTGGGCCAATATCTGACAAATGTGCCTAATACTACTCTTAATTATTCCCTTTTAGTAGAAAATAACGTGCAGGCATAATTAGATCTACACTTTTCACTCTATTCCATTCAGTACACTCACACTAGTAATAAAGTGGGCATCATAATTCCACCATCCCTGGCTTACTGTCCACATTGAAAGATAAATATTTCAGCCCAGTGCTTTATGTTTGCAGTATCTCATAATGTATGGAGGTCTGTTATGCATCTTCATTCCCCCAATGATCTTTGAAAAGATGCCATTCACCCTGTTTTTAGCTTTTGAGCCTTCCCCTACTTGTTATGAACATGCTCCAGTAACTCTTTTTCCCTCCTCCTTACAACATTGCCTTCATCTCATTCTCAATCCATACCTGAAGTAGCATAGTCATCTTTAGCTGTGGTGGTGTTAAAGTAGTGTTTTGACTGACTGGCTGACTGACTGACTGATTGATTTTACCGGGCTTATAGGCCGGCCAATTGTGAGCAGCTCTGAGTACCTCCCAATATATTTAAGTCAGGTTAAAAACAGCAGTACCATAAAATAAAAATATATTAACATCATAATCCACATATATGGCACCAGAAACATTAATCAGTTAAACACAAAACTAGAGAAATCGGCACTTTAAACAGAATTTGGAAGCCAGCTAGTAGTTTTTAAATCATGGCATACCAAGGCGCATCTTTAAATATGCAAACCTCTGGAGTCTCACAGAGAACACACTGCAATAGACCAGTTTCAAGTGACTAAGACATGAGTGGCTGTGAGCACAGCCATGTTTAAAAATATCCTGAGAACAGCTGAGGTGCACAGAAAGAGGATGGGTGGTGAAGTGGCAGAAGCTGTTCCAGTGCCCTTTCCTACCTGTTAGTTGGGTTACTTTTAATCATGGATTTAGCACTCTTACGAAGGTGATAATCCCATTTCCAAAGGAGTCCTATATTTTAAAGAAGCCCCCCCAAAACAGTTTAAGATGCTGGAATGAAGTATGATCTCTCCCATATCACTGTGCAGTTCCCCCAGCATTTATCAATAATTTGGGGGGGGGGAGTGGCAGGGGCTGATGGGGAAGGAATCTTCTTTTCCGGCCGCTCCTTCCACCCCTGGCAGCTGAAACGATGGTTGGAAAGTCCGGCAGGAAAAGGAAAGAGTTGGCTTCCTTCACTTGTGCCTCTTCCAGCCCCTGCAATCAGCTGCTGTGGGCTTGTGCAAGCCTGAAGTGACTTTTGACAAATGTCTAAGTCAATTGGTATAGTTAACTGTCAAAACTCACCTGCTCAAGGAGAGTGATTGGTAGATGTTTTTCCACCAGCTGGTGACATTGCATGGGGAGGGGGAAACAAAGCCAGGTGTGTCCACCAATCTCTCCTTAACTTGCCCTCCCCACATTTAATCAGGACCCCACTATTTTGTGGCATTCTTTCTGTAGCAGAATACTGATCATTAGTTGGGGCAGTATATTTTATACTGGTATAGGCTGAAGGACTAGTGGATAGACGTTTAATTGTGTAATGGGGAAGAGCCCTTTAACATTTATAATTTACTATGCAGATTTTTCAAAAGCCAACTTTCCTGATGTAAAAAAGTTCCCTTTCAAAATGCAACTGGTGTTGTTTGCGTGTAACTTTTAGAGAAAGATATATTTTTTCCCTAGACTTTTTTTCAAGCTTTTGATTGCGGAAATATTTCATTTGATGTGATGCTGACCCTATTATAAAATTCAGTGAGAGGAGAATGCCCAAATTTGCTTGCAGTGGAATTCTTTTATATATCTTCTTTTCTTTTCTTTTTTTCTTCATCTTCTTCATCTTTATACCTCTTCTTTTCTTTTATATCTCTTCTTCATTTGCTTTTCTCTGTGGGCTTAACTGCCATCTCACCTGCTCTTTTTGTGGGTCTGCCCCAACCCTCTTCAGAGATTATCAGTGGGAAGAGGAATGTCTTATTTATTCAGCCAAAAACCATTTATGCAAAAACCTCAGAGAAACAGGGATCTTTCTGTCCATATAGGACTCTGCTGGATCCAGTCCAATAATTTTGTTCAAACAAACATATTGGCTACACATTCTTCAGTTCTGTAGGTTACTTTTTTTTAATTAAATGAAGCTATGTGCTATACAATATAGATTGTCCCTGAAATGCCAGAAGTGTTTTTCTAAAGAAATATATGTCAAAAATAGAGACTCCATGAATAATATTCATTAACCTTCAACAAAGAGTGAAGAAAACAAAGGAGAGGGACTTCTGGTGAGGATTTATGGTGAACGAGATGTCTCCAAAGGAGCAGAGGTGGCATTGCAGTGAGATCCATGGCCAGATGGTGTTTTCTGGCCAGCCAAGCCTTTCCAGATAAAGGAGAGATCATGAGATCACCCACTTGTGCTCCGGACATCTGCTCCTCATGAGCAAGAAGTGAGGTTTCTGCAGCCAGCTCATGAGTTCAGCAGCTGGGAGTTGAAGGATTTCCACCAAGCTCACAGATGCAATGTAGTCTTATGGACACAAAGTTCTGCCAAGCCTAATTTTTCACTCACTTTTGGAAATTGCAAATTAATTGCTTTTCAACTATTAAGAACCTTTCAATCAACAGGTTTTATAATATGCACCAGCTGAGTTTCTTTCAACCCTTAATGAAAGAAGCTTTAAAGATAAGTTTAAGGACATAAAAAAAACTTTTGGGGGGGAATAAACAGCAAAAGAGTGATTAGAATGTTGATTTTGGAAAGTTATAAACAGACTAAGCATCTATATAGATTTCAAATAAGATTTTGAAATTAATCATAAGAATTCTTCCTGTGGGAAAATGCTGTTGTTTTGAATTCTTAAAAGAAAACTGATAGGATGGGAATTTGAAGGTTGGACACTAGAGGGAATCAGAAAGAACTAAAGAGTACAATTAAAGGAGAACAACTCTTAAATTTGACTAACACAGAATGGAGCAAAATACTTTAACACCAAAGGTGTTTGAAGTTAGTTATGAGCAATGGATCCAGAAGTTGATTTTAAAAATACCTGCCATTATAGATAGATAGTTTTTAAAAGATGTTATGGAAGAAGTTTTACCAGACAAGACTGAGACTGATCTGAAAGTGGACTTAAAAATGACAAGCTACAAGAATGATACAGAAAAAGGTGTTATACTTTTTCTGTATCATTATATACAAATGAAACCAAAAGAGTGATGTCTTAAAAATTAAAAGGCATATACAAATGGCAAACCAAAGAGTGACTTGGATAACTTTCTTATGTTGGATTTACAAAAGAGGTCTGTTAAAGTTCTGAAGGATTTTGTGAGAAGGGAGAAGGAAAAAATGAAAAGAAAACAAGCTCTAGGACATTATTTGAAGAGATTAAAGATCAAGATTAGTAAAAGTAAAAGGAAGGAATATAAAGTGAGTTTATTTGATCAAGATTAAAATAGATATATTATTATTTCTAGTAACCCTTAACGGACTTTTGCTAACCAGGACTGAATGACAAGGTTTTAAGGATCTGTTTATAGATAAGAGATGAGATATGGGATGAAGAGATCATTTGTTGTATTTTAAGAGCAGGTGATAAG
This sequence comes from Python bivittatus, assembly GCF_059951505.1. Classification (NCBI taxonomy): domain Eukaryota; kingdom Metazoa; phylum Chordata; class Lepidosauria; order Squamata; family Pythonidae; genus Python; species Python bivittatus. Next base: position 62,760,618 of record NW_028277030.1, on the reverse strand, counting down.
TTGTTAAAATTGTTTATACTTGTGATTTTCTTATACATTTCTTTTCTTTTCCTTTGCTATATTTTTACTTTTTCTTTCTTTTTTATTTTCAATCTATATTTTTGTACTTTCTATTTTTCTTTATTCTTTTATTCTTTGTAGTTTGTATTTTTACCTGTTCAACTTTAATGCTTAATAAAATTATTATAAAAAAAGAAAATAAAGGAGAGAATGAAATCAATTAATATTGATTCTCAAAATTATAACACAACATTGGTTTACTTCAAGCTATCGCCTTTCCCTTTTGTGAAAAGCTGGTTTATGAGAAATACCCCAAAGCACTATGTACTAAATTTATTTTGAACAATGATTCCATTAGTGGAAATATTAATGTTTCTAAAAGGAAGGGTGGAATTTTTTTTTCATTTGGGTATTTCTGCAGTAGAATATAACAGCTATATGATTCCATCTATACATACTAATGAGTGATTAGTAGTAACTCCGATGCATTTAGTTTGGCTGCTGTAATCATTTCTGTATCTGGAATGAAGATGCCTGTGAGGTGTAATTTATAGTTTGAGCCTTGCAAAGCAGGGCGGAATGGTTGGAGTATGTATGCATGAAATGAGCACAAGCCTTCTGTATCAAAAGGCATTCTACTGTATCCCCAACTGAGGAAATGCTGACTAGAATAGTATACTAGTATATGTCATGTTTAGTGATTACATTCCAGAAAACACTCAAGGCAAGGACAGCAAAATTCATACCAAATCAGGCCATGAGGCCTGATAGAACAGTTGGACCTGTATCCATGCATGCTAAAATGTGCAACAGTAAAGGGGGTGTTATATTTCTGCAGCACTCAGCTGTCCAGGCCGTTCCATCCATAAAAACCCCCACAGTTACACCAAAATGATGTGTACAGAAGTACAAAATAACAACAGGTCTGACAGAAGTGCGCAAATCATGGTATTATGTGATGTCAGGTATGTGTGATCATTTGCCCCTTCCCTTGCCTGCTCTCCCATTATGTCCAGGTGATAAAGTTTGGAAATACTGGCCATTGGTTTGAATGATAGAGAAAATGCTGTTTCCTTTCTTCACAACAGATGAACAGATGCAAGGATATAGCACACTGGCGTGCAAATAGCATCTCTAGATTGTTCAGATCTTTTCAGCCTGTTCTGTCTCTCCCTCAATACTATTCTTAAGCCCACAGTTGTTTGTAGTGTATCTTTAAATTTTATAGAAAGCAGTTAATTTTATGTATGAAAGAAAGATCAATTTAAATAATAGACAAAAGGCAAGTAAATGTGAAAATGTGCTTTCTACATGGAAAGGTTTCGATTTGTAATGATGTTCTTGGGAACCTTTTCTCTTGTATAACAACACAAGACGCATGTTTTGGACAAAGCATTTTGAGCAAAATGTAGAGTGATTCAGAGCCAAGGTAAAGGGGTCTTATGTCAGAGTGAGCTTTATTAGTAGCTAGATCTCTACAGTCATGGTTTAATTAATTCCTTCCATTGAGAAAGAGATGCTATTCATGTTTAAGTGTATTCATAGCAAGCGCTCCAGTTGGAGGTATTCAGCATGTTCTGAGGGAAAGCACAGAATAAGATCTACTCAACTCTTTGTGGCAAGGACCACAATTTCTAGAAGACAGGAGACCTATGAACCTGATCTGTCCTTGTGTGTTTAATTATTATCAAGCTCAACAATCCAATTCAGTATACCAATGCACATGGAGAGTATTATTATAGAGACGAATCATTAGATGATGCTGAACTTAGAATCACAGAATTGTTTAGGAGAAAGTATCTTTTGAAGAGTGGGGGGTGCGGGTGGGGAGAGACATCTAGTTCAAATCACAGCTCACCGCCACAATCTGGCAACAGATCTAGTTGTATCTGGATGGGTTTAACAGATGTTTATTTTTCAGAAATAATAAAGTTATTGACCAACATTTAGACTAGTTTGTCTTATAACCATGTGCACTTTCTTGCTGTTAAAGTAAGAAAGAGAGATATTCAGGTAAGAGGGTTCAAAGGGTGGTGGTAGAAGTTTGAGAAGAATAAGATGCACACAAGAGCAGAAGGTAGTGGAAGGAAGTACACATATTTGTCCTGGTCTGGGGATATATTTGCATGTATACCTCAACACTTGAGGAGCAACTGGCAGCAATTTTCCTCTCTTGGAGAACGAAGAGGCAGTATAGGACAAATATCTGCCGTGAGGAGCCTTCCATGTGCAGAGAAAAGCTTCCATGTGGGCTGGAACCCTAATCATGCATGCTGTCAGTTGCAGGGAGAAAACGATGCTGTGCTTGTCTCTTTGATGACATCTGTGTGAATGCAGTAAGGGGACTGCTGCACAGGACATTCTATGTACAAATGTATCTCTTCAACAGGGCTTTTGTGATTAAAGAATTGCGTAGTTGTAATCGTATGAAAAAATCCTAAAATCTCAACAAAATAAGCATAAAGATTAAAACAATCATATTTATAAAATGGCAATTCTCATGATTTTTCAAATTCATGTATAAATTTGCTGGCATTAAAAACAACAACAACAACAAACTCCTGTAGTACTACATAGCACTCTGTGAGAATTCAGAGCATTCTTCATACAGTGATTTCTACAATTGTCCTGTTGGTGAGATCAGATTCCCCATATCAGAAATGGGAAGCTAAAACTGGGATACAATAATTTATCAGGGGTCATTTCCTGAACTCATAACCAAAAATGACTTGAATTATAGATAATCCAGGATACAGTAGAACGTTTGTAGCCTTGCACTCTTTAAGGTATAATCATATTCTCAGTTACTCCAGCTGGATGTGGTAGGAGTATCAAAACCAAATCTCCTTGATGATTGAGCTCAACATGAGCACATTATCAACATATCTTAGATTAGATAGTGGCTGACCACACAACTGGCCTCCTAAAATATGAGGTTTCAAAGCACTTAATTAACATCATGCTACCTGCCACTCTTGCTAATATTTACCCCATTGGATGTTACTACTTCCTCTGTTTACTATTGTGCATTTTCTTTGCATACTTCTATACAAAGCTTTGGGTTCCCTGCATCCATCTTTTTGTTTATAAGAATTCTTCTATGGCCCATTTGGGTCCCTGAAATGTTATCTGAAACAAAAACTGATGCTGAAGGCTGCTGCTTCTCCTTTGCTTTCTTGCATGCTCCTAACCATTTTTATTTTATTTTTTCAGCTAGAAAAAGTCAAGTGGGACAAGTGCCTGCAGATGCCATGAGAGGTAACCTTGAGCATAGTTGCACTCCTGAGTGCTACTTTGAGGGTCCCAGCTCTAAATATTTTAAATCTTGGGTGAGTTACCTTTCATTGTGTGGGGGCTGTGTCATAAAAATGGATGAGGCCACAAGTTGTTTTCCTTCCTAGGGCTTTTTGTGTGAGTGAGTGGAGAGTTTTAGAAGTTTTCTTTATTTTTAAAACTATTAGCCTACTTCAGGGTACATGATGCTATCATTTTTCTGTGCTTCTCACTTCAAAACAAATAACAATAAAAAACAAAACAAAAACCCATGTAGTTGATTTTTTTTTTTTTTTTTGCATTTGTGGCTGGAATAGGCTCTGAGGACCACAAAAAGGGATTTGGGCCAGACCTGAGCATCTACTGTACACATTTATACTTTTCAGGACTCTCTAACTATTAAACCAGATATATAATATGTCTATCCCTTGTCCCAACTCAGCTGGGGCAATCATGGTTTTTGGTGAGGGTGGTGATGAGTCATTCCACTCAAAAACATGCCCTGGGAAATTCCTGGATTCTAATGCTTGGTGTGAGAGCAGTTCCCAGCTGGTAGCCCAAGTATCTTCTTCTCCATCACCACCAGCAACAACCTTATCTTCTAGGTCTGAGCTCTGTTGTATAATTTAAAGACTCAGACTTCCTACTTCTGTCACTATGTCCAAGAATTAGTGGTGCACTTGTTATAGTCAAGCTAAGGAACTTATAGTTTTCAGAGGCTCTAGACTGTTATTCTAAACTCCTGCGCATACAGATTTCTCATTAGGTCTACACTTTGGATGACACTAGTTTTATATTTCTAAGTGTACAGTACATAGGCAAATTAGTGTCCCTTGCTATATTAGTCCAATATATTCTGTTATAAATGATATGAAGGGGAAGGGAAGGAACCTTTCTTCTTAACAAAGAGGCAACAAAATAGCAATTTAATAAGCTGTTTTATTTTCATCAGTACCAATGAAGTTGAAATACATGCGTCAAAAGAGATCTGAGAATAGTTGGGCTGAAATGTATATTTAAATTAGATGGAGGAGATACTAAGCTATATAGTGACCAGAAGAAAAAAGGAGCTATTTTTATTCTTCTGTTGTGGAGACCAGCTTGATCTGCATGGCCCAGAAATTCCAATGGGATGTATTTTACAGCACTGGAATTCCAAATGGTTCAAAGTGATCAAGAGTGCAACAACTGATACAATTTTAAATAATATGTTTGGTAGAAATATCAAGAGGACAAAAAATCCCTGTTATTTACATTCTAAAAAAAAAATGTAAAGCATATACTTTTTTTTTGGAGTTATCTCATTCCCACATGTCCTAAAAGTTCTCTCTGCCAATTGCTGTGCTATTGATGGGACCTTTCTTTCACTTTTCCTCATTGTCAGTAGGTTCCAATGTCTTATTAACATGGTCTCTAATCTTTCTGCCCTTTGACTAAGCATTGTAAGTCCCACCACAGCTGTTCCATATAAGTTTAATCTAGCTTGCTATATATACGTGCGGATGAGACTCTCCAAATGCCAGTTTCTGCTCAGATGTTCACAGAAAGACATAGTGGCCTTGACCTTTCATGCAACTTTGTTGGACATGAAAGTTAACAGTCCCAGATTCTGAGCCACATAAATTTCATGCCTGTTACATCAGCTGCTATAGCGCAGAAGAGTATATTATCTTTTCCTTCTGACATCTTCATCTGGCTATATAGCTATCCTGCCATGGCTCCAATCAACCAAGTTTTTTTCCTCTTCTCCAGCAAAATTTGAAGCTAAAATCCTAAATATCTGAAAGGTACCAGTAGCCTATGGATCTAGAAATCTTGAGGTTCTCTACCCTCGGTCCACATATTTAGGAAAGTATAGTCCTACTGGAATACTTACCTAAAATACGTTTTTATGTTATATAGATAATTATAATAATAATAACAACAAAGCAATCCCAGGAAGAAAGCTGTAGTCTAACCCTTTGCATAACGTATGGCTGTTCAAGATGCAAGGAGGTCTTATTGCCTCTTTATTACTTCAAATTCTAACAAAGCTCTCACATGAGTTAACAATAAAAATATTTCAAAACGATAGCACTTCATAAAGCAATCCATAAACCCCAAGCAGAATATCTTAGGCAAGGGTATAAGGGTGGAAGCTGGTGAGGAAAAGGTTTCTGGTCAACAAAAGGTGGGAAATGAGTAGCCATATAGCCATTGACTCAAAAATGTGGGAGCCTAAGAGGAAGAGACCCAGGATTCAAACTTGATACCTACAATAAAGGTCAGGATTACTGGGCATTGCTAGGCTGACATCTTCCTGTATATATGGCCTCCTAACTATGTATTTAACCTTCTTGAATCTGCTTGGGAATGTGGAGTGAGAAGAGAGTCCCATCTCAATGGATTTTGTGGGTATGTGTGTGCCTCCAAGTCAGTGTTGATTCCTGGCAACTGCCTGGATTAATCCGTGCAGTATTCTTGGCAAGATTTCAGAAGTGGTTTGCCCTTGCCTCCTTCCTTGGGCTGAGAGAGAATGACTGACCCAAGGTCACCCAGCTGACTTTGTGCCTAAGGTGGGACTAGAATTCACAGTCTCCTGGTTTCTACCCTGGTGGCCTAACCACTATACCAAATTAGCTCACCATGTACCTGCCATAAATCCTTAAGAAAAGGCTAGAAAGCAACTCCATCCTCAAATCCTTCTGGTTTAAGTATCCATTTAACTTTCAATAGGCTGCAGTAATTCCTGAAACATTGGAAAACCCAAATACATCTCCCCACCTTCACTTAACATTTAGCTCAATTCACCAGTGTTTTCCTTACTGGTAGTAGCATGCATGAATAACACTGATCTCTTTAACACTTGTTTCTGTCTCTGACAGGTGTCCACTGAGTCACTGTCTCTTTGATTCAATGCTGCAGGGGTGGGGTGCTTTTTTGACCATGAGCCATACTATTTTTGAAAATGATTTTGAAAATGATTTTTATTTTTATCATAAAATGCCCCCCACAGGGGGCATGATAGTAATGTGATGTTGTCACAAGTTGGGCAGTTTTAGCCCCTTGGGTTTTATTTTTTTTTTTTGACAATTAATCTTGATTGGTATTAATCTTAGTGTACCTACCTCCTTTTGTGACCCGCTGAAAATAGTGCTGTAATTCCATCATTTTCTGATGAAAACAACAGTCCTGAGGGACTCTGTGGGCTGCAGAAGAGAGAATTCACCCATATGAATTACAGTCCAGAGGCTGATCCTCATGGTCAACTTGCCTTCATGTGAGTGCAGCCAGGGACAGTTCTTGAGGGAAGGAATGCACAACACTGTCCTCTACCTCCACCAGCTCACGGGGAAGGCACCCTCTGTGTGAGAAATGGTGGGAAGGCTGGGCAAGGAATGAAAGGGATAGTGGACATAAACAATCAAGGAATAGAAAGTGAGTCTATTGGTAACTGATTTTATAAATGGCAACTCAGCCCACATGGCAAGAAACCTAAGAAAAAGTGTTTGAAATCACTCAAAGAGACTCTGCCTAAATGAACATGGGAAATTCCAAGGTTTTTACCCCAAGTGTAGCATTAAGGATACCGTACGGAAGTCTGCACAATTCTTGCCTCTTTGAGCTTGCCTGGGTATATGAGGCTTGACCCTCCACCCATCAATGTTTTCTAATTTGTGGCACTTTACCAGCACTGGCCAATTCACCTGCTATACTTCATCTATTCACACTCTATTCCATCTGGTTATTGCAGGGAATGGGCTTTTATTTTATTTTATTTTTTTTCAACTTCATTGATGGAACAATGAAACCTGCCTCTTTTTTCTTTTTTCTTTTTAAAGGTGAAATTGACAAGCGTTCTGACACTTTCCTCTTCTAGCCTGAATGACAGGAACAGTGCTAAAACTCTGGTCTGCTCTGGCCTTCCCTTGCCTTGCCTTCTCTCTGGTCCAAGAGGGCTGAAGAAGCAGGGGAATCCAAGGACCATGGTAACATCAGGTCATCAGTGTAGCCAAAACAGAGGAAGGGACTGAAATCCAGAAAGAGATTTCATTTCCAGCTAGTTTACTCACAGGAGATAGCAGCTTAAGGCTGCAATGCAGAAAAGCCCTAGGTGTTGATTACCTAACTAGAACAAGAATCTTCTACATCATTCATCAGAAATATAAAGTACAAACCACTGATGATTCCTTACAATTCTATTTTGGGTTTCATTTGTATATAAATGGCACCAATAGTGCATTTCCTCAATGCCTGATGTAATGGTATGTGGGAATGACCTTGAGAGATGGGGCGAAGAGACGCTGCCTAGGGAACACTCAGATAAGAGACCGCATAGCTTGCAGCTGAATAGAGGGTGGGGCAAGAGACTCAGAAGAGACCCTCCCTAGTTTCTCAGGCTGTAAAGGAGATGGGGGAATTGTACTTTCAGACTTTCAAGATTCTGTTAATAATCCAATAAAGGTTAATCTTTACTGTAGACTTACAATAAAGTAGAATTAGTTCATCTGGTCATGTTTCCTGTCTGGTCTACTTGGTAAGGCTGACATCAATCTTGCAAGTCTGTAAGTACATTCTCCCCTGTTTCCTTTACACCCCAAGAAATTAGGGAAGTTCTCATTTTGAGCCTCTTGCCCTGCCCTCTATCCAGCTGCAGACTATGCTGTCTCTTATTTGACTGTTCCCTATGCAGTGTCTCTGGGCCCAGTCTCCCAAGGTCATTCCCACATACCATTACATTATTCACTCAATCCCACCAGCTCCAGAGAGTATGATTTGCATGTTATATAAACACATAGAACTGTTAGCACACTTATTTGGGTGTTTTTTGGCTCTATATTTTCTGTGTCTATGTCTATAGCCTAATGAGATTTTCATTAAGATCAAAATGCAATATAATGCGTATTTGCAAAGAGCTGTTTTCAGTTTCTTAATCCCTCGAAATACCATGTTCTATGTGTTAGATGGTTTACATATTTTATGTTAATTAAAGGAGAATGGATGGAATCTGTCAACATCAGAAGAGTGTAGTGCTAAACCCTGAGCCAATCTCTATGAAAATACTATGTGAAGCATTACTTCTTTTCAGTTTTATGTGTCACATTCAGCACTATAAAACTGGTAGAAGTATGCTGATTGTGTTTCTAGTGGTAATCTTTCTCAGAAAGCTTTCTAAAAGCTGGTAAAACAATCAAAATGCTGACAACAGACCATTCTAAAGAATAAAGAATAACAGAATTGTGAAGTTAGAAGGGACTACAAAGATTATCTAGTTCAACTCTTTGCAATGTGCATGAAAACCAATTAAAGCATCCTCAAGAGGTGGCTGTCCAGGCTCTTGTTAGAATAAACTATCTGTAGTGCCAACTAATAGAGCCAGTTTGGTGTAGTGGTTAAAGGCACCAGGCTAGAAAATGGGAGATCCATGAGTTCTAGTCCCACCTTAGGGACAAACCCAGCCGGGTGACCTTGGGTCAGTCACTCCCTCTCAGCTCTAAGAAGAAGGCAATGACAAACCACTTCTGAAATCTTGCCAAGAAAACTGTAGGGACTTGTCCAGACAGACTCCAGGAGACGGTGACTTGAAGCCCCCCCCAGCCCAAAGTGCCAATTAACATCTTTAGATTGGCTATCATTGTGCCAAAGAATCCTGGGTTTTGTAGTTTTGGAATCTCTCCTAGCAAAAGTCATTTAACCACTTTGCTTGTTTTTTCATTGTTTAAAATTTATAGGGATTACACTGCATTTATTATTAATGCAATCTTGACTATTATACTGTAAATTGCCTTGACGTTGCTGTTTTTTTGTTTTTTTTTAAAACAAAGGACTCAATTTTAAATAAATGCAAACAAACAAATTGGGTAAATATGCCTACAGTTATCCCTGATGCTATGAAGTAGAAAGCTGTTGGTATACCTACCTGGCTTCACAGAAAAAACTGTGACTACCTCCAGGTAAACAGCACACAATCCAGAAAGCAGCATTTCCTCTTGCCCTCAAAGGATTCTTGGGAGTCTCCATCTTGGAATTTTTCCTAAGCCTAATGGAATGGTCACTGATTTCAGTGGGAAACATAACAAACTTGCCATTTCTTTAATACTTGCCCCTGCTTGTATTCCTTTGTCTTGTAGATTAGGAGATCCTCTTGAATGTGGGAGAAGTAGGGCTTGGGGCTGCCAAAGGAAAAGAACATTTGAAAAGCACACACATACCCTTTCCATCATGGCTCTCTTCTCAGCAGTTTTCCAATCTGACCATATGAAAACTGGATCCATGTGGATCCATTAGGATGCAATATTCTGGAAGAAATCCAACAATACTTAGAAAGGACAAAACCTTAGGAGTCTCCCTGTTCCACATGTCATTTCCCTTAGCTACTGAATGCAGATATAAGTCAGCAATTAATGTCTCTGTTGCTGGAATGTATGAGAAGACAGGCGTCATCATGCGTTGAACCGTAATGTCCTCCTCCAGCATATGCATACCTGACCTGCACATACAGGATTGGCCTGCGAGAAAGAAACTCTATCAAATTCTGCCAACATGTTCTGAAATGGTGGTTTGCAGTTACAGAGTGATGCAAAGGGAAGCAGCATTCAAACACTTAATTTTCTGCTGCAGTCAAAAGTGGTAGATTGATTGTCTGCAAGAGAAACTATTAAGATTAGATTTTTATCTTGCCTTTATTTTTGTACAACTCAAGATGACATGCCTAATGTTCCTGCCTCCAGTTTTGCCCAGAACAACAACCCTACAAGGTGGGTTGGCTGAGAGAGAGTGACTGCCCCAAAGTCACCCAGTCACCCTCCCTTCCATCCTCCCTTCCAAGGAGAACTGGAACTCATAGTCTCCCAGTTTTTAGTCCAGCACCTTAACCACTACACCAAACTGGCTGCCTATATTTGAGGTGCTGATATAGTATAATCTTGGCTGTAGTTGCCACTTCTTTTAGGTTCAATGCAACATTTACCAATGAGGGAAGATTCCGGTGCCTCCAAACTGAGACTCCTGGAAAGAGCTGTGTTAGAGAGGGAGAATTCAGCCCCTGTTATCATAGTGCGTGAATGACAGTCTGTTATTCCAGTGATGAGACGCCACTAGCTTGTTTATTTAAACTGATTTCCATCCCTTTTTACAGCTCTTTGCATTCTTGTAAATATAGGCTATTTCCCAAACAGCAGCACACCATTACTCTAAGGCAGCCCACAAAATGCTGTGTTGGATAAACAACCCGAAAGAATGGGCCCAGCTCTCTCTTCCTGGCTTTCCTGAATGCATGACTGAGCATCACTAGGCCAGAGTAAAAACAAGAGGGAATGAAATGTCGTACCTGGCAGTGGTGTTGAGAAGGACAAAGCTGGGGGAAATGTCTGGCTCCCAGAGGGTAAGCCTTTGGGGATTGCTCTATATTTTTATTTATACTAATTAAGGCTTCAATAATGTAGCAGATTATTAATTAAAATGAATCTAAATTTAGCTGACTTATGCGGCCTTCATTAACTTTTCTACAAAAAGTTCTGCAAAATGTGTTTTAGCTCCTCCAGCCTCTGAAGGACGGTGACTTGTTCATTTTTAGACCGAAGGGCAAAAGAATCCCTTACTTCAGTTTCTTCTATTGAAACTGGAGAAGGTGAAGGGATTCAGTCATTCACAAAAGCGCTGTGCTCTTGGCTGTCCAATAATGCGGAACCAAGTGTACAAGTAAGGAATACCCCAGTGGTACCTCGTACCTCTTTCTCCCAGCAAGATGATGCATATCTAATACAGGGTGCTCACCTCAAAGCTGGATAGAAATACTTGGTCAACTCTAATTGACAGGGTCACTGTAGTCCATCTGCCCAGTGTCTAACCCTTGCCCATGTGCTGGACATTAAGAACGACTTTCCATCGTCTACACAGGCTTGTTCCCTTGAATGATTGTCACAATCTAATTCTCCCATAAGTATAATCTCCTGGAACATCACAGGATGGCATGCCAAGCAATCAGCCCAGGTTTGTAGAATTTATAAATCAATTTTCAATAATATTTTTTACAAGAGATGTGGGATATTGAGCCCTTACAACTCAGAGGTGTCTCATCTCATTCATTACCAGCCAATCCAAGTCTGAAGAAAGGCCCATATTTAGGGGCTATTGTTATCCTATTATCTGATTCCTTGCACATTCAAGTGGTGTCTGTCTTCAGATGTGACATCTGTCTCCAGATGTCATAGCAATCTCTAGCCTAATTAATTGAGTTAAATTTCTTCTGGTAAATGTTTATTTTCCACCAAAAAGATTAATAGCCCAAATTAATAAGTGTTGGGACTGTTTTGAAGCCTGGCTTAATGACCTAATTGTGCAGCATCCTGATTTTACTTCACTATTAGCTGGTGATTTTAATGCCAGAAGGGGGCCAAATGATAAGGCTTTATTACAACAGTTTGATGCCTCATATTCTTCCCTTTATGGGGAGACCTCACAGAAGTCAAAAGATACTGGTATTAACACAGGGGGATGGAGAGTATATTTACTGTAATATTAAGTATTAATAAAAAGAGTATTAAGTGTATTCACTGCCTTGAATTATATATTTTTAAAAAGCGGGATAATATATCTGTTACACTGATGAGATGTTAAATGGCTGTATGTCTGGTGACTCCGAAGGAGAGCTCACTTCTGGGGCTCCTGAGGAAAGTCTACCCTGAATTATACGTTAATATCAAAAAGTAGTTTATCTTTGTGTCAAGATTTCAGAGTGACCGCCTCCCAATACAGGCCTCATTACCCTGGATGATAGCAGGCAGAATAGACAACAAGGCCCCAAGTCCTTATCTCCCAATGTCAGTTATATCAGGCTAAAATGGACCAACGAGTTAGTCTCTGCTACATCCCAGTTCTTTAATGCCCCCCAAACCGTCCTCGTAACAGCATTCTCTGTTGACTCTGAGTAGCTCTAAAGTAAGACTAGTAAGACTGTCTTTCAAAGTCTTACTAGTATCACCCCAAATTATATCCAGCTTACAGCTCTACTGTCTGCATCAACCAGTTAGGAAATCTAAACCATGGTTCAATAAAGAATATGCTTTGGTTAAAACCCAGATAATGCAGGCATATAAGAGGGCCCCTTTAGCCAACAATCCCCACTCCCGTGAAATCTTCTATGAGGATAAAAGGAGATATAAGAAGCTATTAAAAGGGGCGGGGGGAGAAGAACAAATATGCCCAGAAATCCTAGGCAAAGATTCAGCAGGCCATAACAAACAAAAATCATAGGTTATTTTGGCTTCTAATATCAAAAACTAAAGTTAACACAAAGCCAGAAAATGATATCAGTTGAATCCCCCTTGACACTTGGTACAGGCATTTTCAAAGTGCATTTTCATCTACCCAGGATGTATGTCAAATACTCTAGTATTAGATGACCCTGTTCCAGAGTGGCCACCAGTAATCCATCTGGAAATTAAAAAAACTAATTGTGCAACAAAAAATAATAAAGCTGCTGGTTCAGATTTATTTATTTATCTGATAATCCATCAAGCTGACAGTTAATGGCAGACCCATTGAGCAGGTGAAATCATTTAAATATCTCGGTATTCACTTTCAATCCTCCACATGCTGGGGTCATCAAATAAGAGAGTTAGCTATGAAAGTTCAAGCATTATCTCTAGCAATCAACACATTTGCTAGGTGATGGTAGAACAATGTTGCCCCTGCAGCAATTAAACTATTCAAGGCCAAAGTTCTTGGCATGCTGCTGTATGGACCTCAGGTGTGTATTTACAAAAACTTCTCAATCCTTGAATGAATACAAACCAATTCCTTAAAATCAATAGCACTTATCCCATACTTGACTTCTAGAACTAGGTTGCATCTCATTCGAGACCTAGGCAAGATTATGTTGCCTAAGATTCTGGGCAAAACAAATCATTTGGGGAACCTCATTGGTATATCTCATTCTATATGATATGCATCAATCTACTCTGAAAAAAACAAATCGACCAAGATCTGAAACAGTGTGGACAGTCAGTACCAGCCCTACTTGCTTTATGCCTAGAAAAAACCCTGGTAGAACTTTAGCAGGGGGTGTGGGACTTAGACATTCAGATAGACAGAGCCAAGCTCTCCCATCTCTTATACAGACAAATTGCCCTCTCCCTCTGGACAGTCCCCAATGACTTCTATACCATTCTGTACACCCTACATAGAAGGGTCTTCTCCCTAACCCTGTATAGACTTTCTCCCTACTATGAAGACTGATTGCTCAAACACAGAGGTTGAGTGTGTTTCACACATCCTTTTAAAGTGCCCATTGTACTCACACTGGTGATCAGAGCTAATACTCCCACTCTTAAGTCTGATAAACTCCACTCATGATGAGGAGATTGAGGTATTCTTAATGACCAATACCCAGGTATTTCAAAGATAGTAGCAAAATTTTTATTTATAGCCTTAGATTCTAGAAACCAGTTGGCTCCTTCAATGAAATGTTAATTTTATACAGTGTACCAATAGAGGCAAATATGTGTAGCTCAGGGTTGAACTGTGGAGTCCTTGGGGTGTCCTCCTTTTATATATATATATGGACTGTTACTTATGCATATATTAATGGTGTGCTGTATTTTAAATTCTGTGACTTGGTCTTGGGCTGTAAATAAATACATAAATAAATAAATAAATAAATAAACGAGTAAATAAATTTTTCTCTTCAACTAAAGATGATATATAAAGACTCTGGTTGGGGAATGTTAAGAGTTGAAGTCCACACATCTACAAGTGATCAAGGTTGAGAAATACTGCTCTATATCAATAATGCTCAAATCTTCACACTTCAAAGAAACTGACCTTTAAGCTACACTTAATAAAAGTAAGACTAAAATTCAAAGTGCATTCTAGTTTCCAAGGACACTTAAAATCATTTTTTAAATTGTCCTTGGCAATCTTTTCAATATACATACTGACATTAATTAATGGTGTACTGCCAATTTTTTTTTAATCCATTAAGCCTTAGTTACACAATGGGCATTTTATTCTCCAAGCATTCCTTTCAGGATCTGTATCTATAGCAAGACTAACTCACAGAAGCTTGGATGGCATTTACTATCTGAAGCACTCAATTGTTTGGGAAACCGACTGAATGAAGGCAAGCTCAGTATTGCTGTAAAATATATTCTAACATTGCCCTTCTTAAGAGAGATTTTAATGTCCAGATTAGTATCAGTGTTTAATTGACAGCCTCTTCACTTAATTAATTACCAGGGTTATTGTGACAAGAGAGATAATCTGGACAAAGGCATTTGTGTTATGTACAACTATCGTTATGAAAATGAAGGTGAGGGCGTCATGCACAGAGGATGTGGTGGGGAGGGGAGAATCTCTTTGCACTTTCCCTGTAAGAACATGATTTTTCTTTTAGGAGTGTCAGAGGAAGAAAGGCTTACTACATTGATGCTGTTTTTCAAAGGGAGGCAGGGCATTTATATTTTCAGTCTGTTATTGAGAGAAACTTAATGCTGCAATTTGTTAATTTGTTACAAGAAAACACAGGCAGGAAGAAATTGCAAATATATTCTATAAGTGTGTGTGCACAAAAGTGAAAGACCACCCTGACTGTTAAAAACCTACCCACTAAATGATTGACTGTTCAAATCCATATACAGTAGCTGACACTGCCCCCACAAACTGGGGGGGCAGTGTCAGCTATAGGTCTTCTTGGTAACCTTCCTTCCTATTTCCTAGTGCTACACAGAGACCTTATAAACTGCATAGGTCTTGTCAGTCTAAACCAGTTTTCCCAACCCAATGTTTTCCAGAGATATTGGACACATGGCCGTTGAAAATAATCAGAATTTGTGTTCAACATGCCTGAAGGTCACCACTCAGGGTTGGAGTGGTGATTCCCTTGATTCTCTGGCTTTTATATACTCTCCAGCTCATTTGCTTTATCAGCCTATCCCCTTCTTCCCAATAAAGCACAGTCCCAGTTAATCAGTTTTACTGACTGTATGCAATCAACAGACCAATAACAATGATATTTTCCAGTTTTATCCCAGTATTACTTTCTCCTTGGTCCCTCTTTTACACATCATGTATCCATCTCATATCTACAAAGATTCTTCAGATACCTGGCTTCTAGATCATCTTCAACTCTGTGATACTTCCTTGGAGCAGAGTTGTAACATCTACTTTGACTTAACTAGGAGAAAGTTCAACAGAAGAATGCATTGCGTCCTCAGCTTCTTGGGACTTGGCCAGTCTTCCCAGCATTCCAGATTTCCTTCCAGGCCTGGAGTTAGACTCCAAGATGGGTGGGACAAATGTCAGGAATCACAAGTGGTAGAGGGTTTATTGCAGCCCACACTAGTCTCTTTCTTAAGATCTCTTGTCTAATTCTCTGTCACTGCTACTTTTTAGCAAACTGATTTTTCAGTGACCATGCTGTTTTTCAGTCTATTTCATACCTGTAGCTTCATTCATTTTTATACTTATTCTGTACTCACATTTATCTCTTTTCATCCCAGTCCAACCCATTCTAGTTTACTTTAATCCCTGAAGCTGGACAAGAATTTGGTGGAATCATAGGGCCATTAATCCTAGTAACATTTCCTTCATAAACGCTTCTGCAATCTACGTAAGTGAACACAGAGCAGTTCACCTAAACAGACTTCACTAACAAAAATAATACTCTGCATTAAACAATTCAAATTAAAGATTTTAAAATCCAACTAATTTCAGTGGAATCATTTAAATATTGCACAAAACTCTGAACTTTGTGAGGACTGGTTGAGTTGTATCTTTTTTATCCTAGATGATTTCTAATCTTTCAGGTAGCCTGAATAGCTACTTTGCTTTCTACATGTTTACTAAAATCTGTATATATCATTAATAACCCAATGATCCACTGAAACTGTTTACATGAAGCCCTTGATGGAATATTATTTTTTAGATTACATCACAGATAATACTGATTTAATTATGAACAAAATGCAGCAAGGTCAAGAAATTGCTTTATTCAAATTAGAGCCTGCCTAATTAGAGTCTGCTGGATGATAGCACCTCAGCACCTATCACACTTTGGCAGATCCTAAAAAGCTAAGCACGGTTAGAGAGGTGATTACTATTTGGATGGGAGACCACCAAAAACCCTCAGAGTTATAGGCTAAATCTTGAAGTCCAAATCCTGGATAGAAAATTACTTGCAAACTTTATCCCAAGCAAAGACTTTCCTGTTCTATTTCATGTCAGGGAATGAGGCAAATCCTTCAGAGGATGGTTATGAAATTAATACATCCCCTTCTGGGAGAAATTCCATTCCACTCCTTATGAAATTCCATTCCACTCCTTATGAAGACATTCAGCAGGATGCATGAGTTTGATGTCCATCTGTTAGCTAAGGATTCTCCCATAAGTCCCTGCTTTCAGAAATTCCTGCACCATTTTCTCACTTTCGCATTAAATTTCCAAAATTTCACTGCATGAAACTTTCATACTAGTTTCCCTGGTATGATCAGGTGCCATCTTTTTGGGGCCATAGTTGCGTTACCCCTATTTTTTTCCTTATTTTCTGCCCCAAAGGGTCAGAGTTTTCATGGAGGCAATGCACTGATGTTACTGTGTGGGGAGGTAGTTAGAATTTTTAGGGTTTATTTTCAGCTGCAATTTTTGAGTAGTTTGGGGTGTGTGTATATACATGGACATGTGTCTGAAGGAGAGAAAGATTCTGCAAAGTGCACTCTACTGAAGGCTCGATATTCATTCATTTCAGTTTCATTTTATTAGATTTGGAAGGCTTCCTGACTCCCAAATTACTCTGGGTGGTTTGTGTAGTTAAAAGGAGAAATAAACAAATAAAAAGAAAAGTACACATGCATCCAGACAAAATCACACATTGCATTGTTATGCCTATTTGGATAAGTATTTTTACATACATACACATATATACAAACAAAGCGAGAAACCGACGCTGTAATTTGAAGATTAAATTTCAGCAGGGTGATTCTGGAAGGCAACTGGAGCTTAAAAGGAAAGAGGATTAGACCTATATTTACATCAGTGATTTGCTTGAAGAAGTTTAGTATAGCGTCCGATAACAATTTGTAGTATTGATGAAGCCCATCTGGCTTCATCTCATGCTGATTATTTTCTGTTGGCCTTTCTTTGCTCCCTAAATCTTGAACGTTTTGGAAAGGCAAAGAGTAAGCTTCACCATGAAAATCCTACTGGCAGGAAGAACACCCTGTCCATCACTTTACAGGCCTTGACAATGGCAGAGGCCTGGAATTCCACAAGTGTAGGGTTCTTAACCTGAAATATGCAACAGGTCACTAATTCTGTGTGTAAAGTCCCCCTACAGACATTGCTGGCATTTCTCTCATCAGTGGTAAATATCTGGGAAATCTGTCTGCATTTTTTGGCACTCTAAATCTCAACAGCCATCTTCATTTTGGAGATGAGTTATGACATATTCAATTGCTATTCAATATAAGTTAGCCATATCAGTTTTTTTCTTTAAAAAAAACCTTACAAGTACAAATGCTAAAAGATAGGACATATATTAACTATCTGTGCTAATCTATGGAAGATCAGGCTTCCTTATTCATGGGAATCTAGGATTATTTCATTGATTAAAAAAATATGTGTGGCATGAATTGAAATGCTGTACTTTTGGCCACTGATGACTTCAGAAGAAGTAAATGGTTTTAACAGTCCTTCTCTTTCAGTGTGCACAGTTCGTCTTGAGAAATAAAAGAAGCAAACATGAAGAGATTGGAAACAATTCTTAAAAATAAACATGTTGGTAATCATAAAAATGTATTTTGATTCCCCAAGTGGCTTGATTCAATACAAAAGTTACCAGACTAGGTAACTTTATCAGTGCATGTTGGTAATGAAACTTCTGCAGGAAAAGAGCTCAGAGAACACCAAGAACCCAACAGTACTGTAACTGCTTTAACTCTATGGTCCTTTCCAGGTTAGTGCAGGGCTGAGACAGTAAAACTGGAAGGATGGGACTGATTTTCCCCCACCCTGACAGAGCATGAAGGAATCTGGAAGTCAGCATTCATTGTGTATATAACGGGAAGGGAAGGGAAGGGAAGGGAAGGGAAGGGAAGGGAAGGGAAGGGAAGGGAAGGGAAGGGAAGGGAAGGGAAGGGAAGGGAAGCGTAAGTAAAAATGTCACTTGTGAATCTGCTTCCTTCCTAACTCTGAGGTCTCAGGTTTTTGTTTTTGTTTTTTAAGCTGTATTCAGCTTGGATTATAACAGGATAGAGGTAGAAGGAAAAGCGCAGAAGAGTGCCTAGAAATAGGAGTTGCACAAACTCTTGTATCCAAGGGTGTCCGGGGTATGTGTAGGGTGTGGTCAAAAATGTCAAGATGGCTGTGACGGTGTGATCAAAGCTCTGCCAATTTTTATGTGGATTGTGTGTGCAATGCACATAAAAAATGGGCCAAACTTGGATCATACC
Organism: Python bivittatus; assembly: GCF_059951505.1. Taxonomy (NCBI): domain Eukaryota; kingdom Metazoa; phylum Chordata; class Lepidosauria; order Squamata; family Pythonidae; genus Python; species Python bivittatus. The sequence goes on along the minus strand of NW_028277030.1, from coordinate 62,741,920 downwards.
ATTGTAGTCACCATCTTGAAATTTTTATCATGCTCTGTGGACACTCCTGCATCTTGGCCTATTACAGCTGTAGCATTGTGACTAGTGTATGTTTTTCCTACTGGCTGGTGATGTGCAGAAGAGGAAGAGTAGCAAAGCCAGGGGATTTAACCAATCTTTTTCCTTACCCCACTTTACACCTGCACAGCCAGGATAGCACCATTTGGCAGTGAATCAGAACAGAGGTAGGATAGGGATTGACAACAAGGACAGCAAATTTCATACTTTCATGGTAACTCAAAGACAAGTGGATAGCATTGTAATTCAGCAGTGGGGAAAGGTTCCCAGTCTTATCACATAAACACCAGAAAATAGATCTGAAAACATGATGTTTTCACTTTGGGTCAAGAGACAAAGCAGTTTGAGTTGATTGTTCTTTGCACTTTTTCCTTTCTAGTCCTATCATTTGACTTCCATCAATCTCAGACATAGAGCCCAAGTTGAGGGGAAGGCAGAGAGAAGCCAAACAGTAAAATAGGAATAGCAATGCCAACTGGATTGTATTTATAGTATATTTAAGCCCACCTTAAGGATAAGGATCTTCTCAAGACAGGTCTTCATTCACATACACAACATTCATACACCTCTCTGACTAGGAAGGGAAGAGATAAACATCATTTTGCAATGGAAAAGATCAGATAAACATAGCCTTAAGTTATCATTTCTTTCCTAAAATGTTTGCAACTGTATTGCCCTGTTCAAATTAAGAAAAAAATCAATGGGATAGGGCTTTTATTAGAACCAGGGGAAAAGTTACAAGAGAACTAGCATACTTGGTGGGGGTTTTCTAACTAGCTGTTATGGGTAACACAAAGAAAGAAAAATAATGGTGTGGGTTTTTGGGGGTGGTATAGTAAGAGAAACACTATTGTGAGCTATGGTGTATTTGAGAATTAATGAAATCAGAATCAAAATATCAACTTTGCTTTCATGGCCAATAACATCACTGTAGGTGTGTGGAAGAAAGAGAGTGCTGCAAATTTGTACTGTACCTTTCCAAAATGGTGCTTGGGACCTGTTTATATATGCTATCCTGCTGGTTAGGGAAGGAAGGAGAGAATAGGTAGGGGAATAGGAGGAACAGGACATGAACTTGCTTCTCAAATCTATAAGTGTTTTAAAGTTAACCTACCAAGACTTCACTTAATCCTTTTGTTTTCTAGTTCTCTGTATGTGGGGCAAACCATTTAATTAAGGAGGTAAAGATAAGACTCCCTAGAATCAAGCTTGGCTCTTGCGGACTTCATTGGCAACATTAGGTAATTTTCTTGTCAATGATACAGAGAGGGTTTACTATTAGGTTCCCCCCCCCCCCCAGGATTCTTTTAAATTTTTTTACTTCCAAGTCTAGCCTACAAATTTGGATTTTCAAGTGGTCTTCCTTCAGACTCTGCGTAGCTTCTTTGAGATCATCCAACATCAGGTAGGTCGTGCCACTTGCCATAAATTTAATAGGGAGATGATGGCAGTAAAATCATCATCATCATCATCATCATCATCATCACCATCACAAAATATAAAGACTTGCAAATAGAAGTAGGACGACTATGGCAAAAAAAAAAAAAAAAAGCAAAGATAGTACCAATAGTAATAGAGGCCTTGGGTGCAATCCCAAAACAACTGGAACACCACTTGAAGACCATCGGCAGTGACAAAATCACCATCAGTCAATTGCAAAAGGCAGCTTTGCTTGGAACAGCTTATATCCTGCGACGATACCTTTAACACCATCAAACCATCAATCAACAACATCTGCCTATCCCAAGTCCTTGGGAAGGACTAGCTACAGTAGGTGGATAAAATGCCAAATCCAGTCTAAACATCTGGCTGACTGTGTGACCAGCCATAATACTAAAAATTAAGAATCAAGCCCACAGATCCCAATGTTGGGGATGTCCAGGAAGGCCAATATCATAGCCTGGGAAGGGCTATCTTCTGCTCCAGATTTCTATGTCATTCACTGGGATTCTGACTTGGTGCTTGGGCTGGGAGCTATTAAAGGGGAACAGGCAAATGATAGGAGTTTAGTAGAAGCCAAATCAGACTTCATGCTACTTAACATTCACAAAGGGTTATTGTAGATTCCATTCCCTTCTATCCTTAAATAAGGTTCTGGGGGCGGAACCTGAGGGCAGCAGTGGAGCAGTGGATCTGGAGGACATCTCGCTGGGAAAGACTGGCTGGATATAATACATAATATTCAATTTTTAATTACAGAGAACTGATGTTGCTAGAAGCATTTAGCACTTTAACAAAGACCTCTTAACTTTATGTACAATATAGCACTGTGTAAATACACATTTAGTGTCACTGCACTATGCCATGAGATATTTAAAAGTACTCAAGGATAGTATCTCCATAAAGGCTGTTTGCCTTTTACTATTTTAGGGTTTTTTTTCAAAATTTTGTTTTTGTGTGGATTGTCTGTCCTCCATTCACTGACTAGTTCTCATTTCTCTCAGCTGGAGTCTTCTGCTAATGTATGCACAATACCTAGCTCAAACCAAGTGTTAATTCTTTTCAAACGAAGCCATATTAAGATGGAGATAAGTATCATGGTGTAATCCGGAATTTAAATAAGACAAGGCTGAGCGTGGGCAAGTTTTGCTTGGCATCTACTGAATGTCCTGTTGAATCTGGCAGGCCCTCATCTTAGCAGGCCCAAGGCCATCCCTGACAGCTGGTCACAAGGAGAGCCTGCCAAAAGACCATGTATGATCATCAGATGTGTTTGCTAAGGGCAAGATTCCAGGATGGGAATGTCAAAATTGTTTCTGTCCCAAGCTTACATGCCTGTGGCTCAAAGGACCATACATTCATTCCCGCTCTCTCCCTCAGTGAGAGAGGCAACCACCATTTGAAATGACCCAATTGGTTCCATGATCTGATAAAGCTAGCAGGAGGATGTAGCGGGTGATTATGAGTAACCTGGGAAAAGATGAAGATAAAAGCTATTAACAGCTCTTTGTGTTCCACTCCCTTTTGGGATCTTGGGAAGATGTCTGAGTGTTAGCTTTTAAAGCAGCTGAACTGGATGGTCTAAATTGGTTGCACAGTTTTTATTAGCAGGGCCAGTTAAAGGCTGGAGAGGGAGTAGGAAGTGGCAATGTTCCTGGGGCATTGCATGGTTTGGGCCCTCCTCCATACACAGCCAGATGTGGGAGGATCAGGTCATATAAAGCCAGGTAGATTTTCCTCTGACTCTTGTCTTTCCTGTGAATACTTGAAATTGGCTCCCTATGCTACACATCCATGCGCAAAGACTGTGAAAAGGTGTTAGCATCCTGAATATATGTGTTGGCCACTTCCAAGACAAAAGGTTATATACAGATGTGCTATTCACTATTTTTCAGGGATCGCATGTAGTTCTGGAATGGCATGCAAGACAAACACTCTCAACAGTAGATGAAGTGGGAACAAAGAAATGGAGAGGCCAAGAGAAAATTACATTAGTTTAATTTTGATTTAAATTAAATCACAGGTAGTCCCCAACTTATATTCCAGGAACCATGTGCAAGACAATTTTTGTGTAAGTGACATTGCCATTCACATTCTGCATGTCCACCCTTTTTCTGTATGTGCAAAAAGCTGATCCTTGTGTGGCCTACAGGGGAAAAAAAATCCATAAAATAAGTTTTTATGTCAAGTTCTATGTAACCTGTGAAGCACCTGCTATTAAATAGAATTAATATGAACACCCCCATCAAACTATATAACAGTTGCATTAACATTTTAATGTCATATTAAAATTATAATTTAAAAATGACCAACATTATGAGGGCTGCTTGTTTGGATCCTGTGTTAGATCTCAATCTGCCCTTCTGCAGATGTCCATGCCCTCTTTTAACTCTCATCATTCCAGTTATTGACGGGCTAAAGTGGTGCTCTTAGATGCTCTGGATTACAGTTCCCGTCATCCCTAATCATTGTCTGATGAGAACTGTAGTTCAGATCATCTGGGGCAGAGTCTACCTGCAGATAACTTTTAAGAAAAATAGTATCATTTAAGGTTTCTTTTGTGTTTAGGCAATCCATTAATAGTAGTAGAAATGGAAAATAAAATAATCCACGTCTGTGTGTCTGTATGTAATTCTGTGACTAAAGAGAGCCCCAGGGCTTTGCACACCATGTACTTGTAGGATAAAATGTACACCCATATTATGAATCACAATTTATCACTGAAATGTTCACCACCTGGCCATGAATCATGGTACCTGTTTAACAATATGCAATAGAAAGACACAGCAATTTAGGTAAGGAAGGAAGAAATGTCACATTGAATTAGGTCTATGGACTGGCTAAAATGGGGCTGCCAAGGAGAGGCATGATCCCAAGGAAAACAAACCTGAAATAGGGCTGAAATAGATTTTGAATGGGCAAATGCTGTGGGCCATATTAAACGTTTTGTTATCTGTTCATATTAGCACTCTGAACAGCTGCATGATCTTTACCAATTAGGAACCATATGGTCATGCTAGCAGTACTGTTCATCCAATCAGATTGATCGGTGTCATGATGTCACAAAGAGCAAACACTCTGCCACTGCAGTTTATAACAATAAAAGAGCAGTATGGTTGATTGAAAAAGCTCTCCGAACCAAAATAAACAGATGACACAATCTATGCAGAAATCCTTTTGTTTAAGGCAGTGTTTCTCAACCTTGGGAACTTTAAGATGTGTGGACTTCAACATGGCTGGCTGGGGAATTCTGGGAGTTGAAGTCCACACATCTTAAAGTTCCCAAGGCTGAGAAACACTGATTTAAGAAATTGTATTTTCCTAATGCAACTGCTGTTTGTTGGGTATCCTATAGCGAAGGCAGTAGAGTAACTCCTGGGTCTTTGACACAATCTTGTAAGGATGTGCAAATCTTTAGAATGAGGCACTTTGGGATGTGTAAGCTGTTCTTAAAAAGTTAAAGCAAGTGCACCTTCTCACTTCTTATCACTATGCAAATGCTTGCACAACAACTGCACAAACTCTTTTTTTTTTTCACAGCCAAGCAAAGGCATGCCTATGGTGTGGACACAATTGGGAGCAGCTTCTTAAGCAGCCAGGAGACCTGAGCCATGTGAAAGATGGGGCTGCTTTCATGATTCCAGAACAGGCACTTTGTACAGGTTCCTGCATGTTCCAAAACATCCCTTTCCAAAGATTTGCACAGCCCTACAATTAAATACAGAGATAGTGCTGTGTGAAGCAAATGGGCTCTGTTTTTAGACAGTGCTTCATGCTACAGAGGTGTTGCACTTTGTCTCACTCCAGTTAGAAGCATGGGGGTGAGCATCTGCCTTCATTGGCTGCCTCGCTTCTAAGAAAGTAGGTTCTGCACACGCACAGGAGCCACTTTTCCCAAGCAAAGTGAAACAGGACAGCTGCTCTGTTCTACTGCTTAGAAGGAGAAGCATTTCTCTTCCTCAAATGGCTTCAAAGGAATGCTTCAGTTGACTCTTGATTGACGTCAAGGAGCCTTTTGAAACACCCAACCGTTTGGTGTTATACATCGAGGCATAGTATTCCAAATGTCAGGGGAGTAAGTAAAGATGGGAAGATCGCATGTTTGATCTTTTCTCTTGTAATAAAACATGCCAGAGGCACTGTACATTCCTATATCAGGGCAATGTTTTCACCTATACTGACCACCAAGAAACAACACATGACCAGTTTCATCCTCTTTGGGACTATTCAGATGTACAGAGCCACAGATCTTTTCCATCGGTTCAAACCCTCTTCCAGGAATTGAACTCATGAACCATTGCACATCAGGTGATGTATACAGTCCATTAGCTTCAGGAGCTCTCCAGGTCCTGACGTTCAGCAGTGTGGCAGGAAGAGATATAGAGTCTATCTTTTAAAACAGTATACACAGTCCATCTTCCCTTCAAAGCAGAGAAATATAGATGCTGCATTAAATTATGTCCTCACCTATGAAGTTTTACATGATTTCCACCTCCCTCTTGTTAAAGTGCTGGTGTTTATATCTGTTGCTTTGTGCCTGCAGTTCTGTTTCAGCCAGAGTCTAATGCGTTCTCTGTTACATTTCCCTCCCCTGTGGAGACCAAATGTTCATAGTTTTATTTTAATCTCTACTGAGGCTTGCATTTCAGATTTCCTTTAAAAAAATTGAGATTATAATGTATTAAGATTACAATGAGAAAAGTCCATGTTGCAGGTACATAGAAAAGCAGGTTTTTCTCCCTCTAAAATAGAGATAATGTACAGTTTATTCAAGGTTGTGCAATTGCTTAGGGAATAATGAAAATTAGTATTAAAAAGCAACCATAGATTTCCCACCCACAGATCACTTCTTCTTTATCTCATATCAAAGGGAAGATGAAAATATTGCAAAATGGTTGTACAGATTTAAAATCCTACATAAGAATTAGAATGAAGCTAGATTAGAACATATATAACTCTCATCACAATTGCCATTTTGTTAAAAAAAAAAAAAAACCTGTAAAATAGTTGGAGGGAAAAGAAGTGGAATATAAGAGACCATGTCCTACAAAACATAAGTAAATCAGATGTTATAAGACTAAAACTAAAACAAATTGATCACTTGGCTAAATAAAAATTGTTCATTGCCCATCTCAAGGTCTCAATAGCTCCCTAAACTAGCTTTGGTTGGTCTCAAAAGCTAAGCAGGGTCAGCCCTGGTTAGAATGAATTGATTAGTAAACTGAAAATAAATCAGTTTAATCTAACATGGATGAAAGCTCCAAAATTGGGAACTTGCCATCCAAATGACATTGTCCTTCATCCAGATGAATTACGGCACCTTTGTTGGTGGAACAGAACAGAGCAGGACTACTGAAGACAGCTGAGATTTGCAGGCATATTTATGATAGGGGAAGAGACAGCTCTTTGTATAACCTATTCTTAAAACAATTACAGCCCTCATATAATTCATTGGGAACAAAAAGGAATTAGATAACAGTGCAATTTTTGATAAGACTATCAGCTTATCTTATATCTCATACCAGCTTATCTTATATCCACTTTGGTACCAACTTTTTGTACCAACTTGAACTTCTGAACACTTTTCAAAGGCAGCCTCACATAAACTACATTGCACTTACCTAACCTGTCTAACCTAAATGTAACTATCGTGTGGATACCAATTGAGCAGAAAATAAGAATAAGAAAATAAGAGGGCATGTAGTTCAATACAACAAATGCCAACCATTCTCCATTCACACAAACATTCTCAGGTGGCAAGAGCTGATTTCATGGTGTTAAAGAGAAACGTGCCATTCTTGTTTTAGGGAATGAATCTTATACTGAGGCAGGCCTGCCATCTAGTGGCACAGTGATGGACTTTCCTTTTTTGTTTCTTTACATAATTCTGAATGATGATCCTGGGCTAAAATAATAATGCTTCTTTAAAGTTGAACTCAGCTCCCAGGACTTCATCCATGCAGGATTTTGAGGCATAGTACAAAAGTGATTTTTTTTATTTTCCTAGTTTAGTCCTGTGGTATTTTTTATTAATCTCCCATCTAAATCTTAACCAGGCCTGTTCTTGTTTACCTTCTGAGCCCAGATAAAACCAACCAGCTGTTTCCACTTAAAGGAAGGCAAAAGGCTTTGCAGAATAACACAATTCTCCATTTCTGTTGTAGTCAATTCAGTATGTAAAATCAAGGACACCACCTGACTATGCTTTGTTGCAACACTCTGGGCTTTTAATAGTGTGTTTAGATTTTTGAGAAAGCTTGGGGAAAGTTTTGGACCAACGTTGCTTTTTGGTGAATGTGATTCCTTTAACAGAAAACTTTGAAAGCAGTCAGAAATGGTTGTGGGGCAGAGAGATTTTTGGAATTTTGCATATTGTGCTAAGCTTCTGTGTACTGCGTGGCTTAGTGTGTTGACAACTATTCTAGGTTCTGAACTGCTTGGGGTTTTGTGTTTGAACAATGAAAAACAGGATTATGTTTTTTCAGTAACTGCTTTCACAGCATTCATATCAACCACGATACATTAGTAAGTTCTGCAAACTCAGGCAATTGCAGTTTAGCCACAACCACGGTTAAGTTACCCTTGGCTTAGAGAGAGGGGTGAACACAGCCAGAAGGATCCATTCAAATGTCTTCTCTGACCTTTGGGTCATGTTAAGCAGCAAGTTTGCGGAGTCCTGCTCCTGTTGCTCCTGACTTCCCCAATGCTTTGAATCGGCTAGAACTTGGTGACTTCAAAAGAGAAGAACATGTCTTGAATGTCTTTAGTATTTATGTAGACGGTTTGTTTTATAGTGGATTTTTATGGATTGAGTAATTTAATTATTTATGGGGTAATTTAATTGTTTATGGGCTTTTGATTTTTAATTGTGAGCCACCCAGAGTCACCCGTTGGAGGAGATGGGCAGCATACAAATTTAATAATAAAATAAATGAATGAATGAATGAATAAATAAATAAATATTTATTGTCAGTGAAATGAGAATAAGAAGGGACTTTCTATCATCTTTGGTGCACATGTAATAAACCTAAAATTTTTTGGACTCAAATACATACAGTATATTAATTCAGAAGAATTTGGAGGCTAATATACAGTCAAAACCAGAGACATTTCTTCAGGGACTGATGGATAAACAATTGGAAAAAGCTCATGGACTTTTGTTTTTTTACATGATACCTGCAGCTAGACTTTTACACGCTCAAAGGTGGAAAGATTCGACACTACCCACAATGGAAGAATGGATGGTGAAGTTGATGGAGTTAGCTGAGATGGCAAAATTGACAGCTTTGCTTAGAGAAAAAACATTGACTAACTCTAATGCTAATTGGAAGCTTTTGGACTTTTGGCGGCAAACAGAAAAAAACGAAATTATGATATGTGGATTTGATGATTAGACAAATTAATAGACTATGCAAAACATGTATGTTAAAATGTAAGAGGTTATTTTATGGTTCATTTATATCTGCTGCATAAGAAGTCGGAAGTCATTCTCTTTGTATTTCTGTTTTTCTTCTCCTTTTCTAGCACTTTTGCTTGCTTTCTTTATCTCTAGCTTTCTTTCTTTCTATTCTCTTTCTTGATTATTAGTTTGTGTTAGTTTTTATCTTTCTGGTTTTTAAAATTTAATAAAGTTATGATTAAAAAAAGAATAGTTATTGTCAGTCTGTGAAAGCAACAAGCAACATGTCTCCTTTTCTGACGTTCTTTTGCTGAGAGAATTTCCAGGCGGGTGAGTGGCTTGCCTCTGCCCACTAGAGGGCGCTCAGGCATTGCTTTACTAGCGTCATTGCTAAGCTAGCCTCAGACTCTTGATTCCTAAAAAGGTTGCTGCTGTGCTGTAGAGTAGGGGTTCTTACAGTGTGATCTGGGGACCCCAGGGGTCCTCAAGACCCTTTAGGGGGTCCACAAAGTCAACTAAATAATATTTTAAAATGCCTCAGTTTTTATTTCTAATACAGTAAATATCGATAGATATAGCCCACATAAACCAAAGCTCTTGGGGTCCTCAATCATTTTTAGGAATGTAAAGGGGTCTGAGATCAAAATGTTTGAGAACCACTGCTTTGGAGTAATAGTGATCCAGCTCAGTGTTTCTCAACCGCAGCAACTTTAAGATGTGTGGACTTCAACTCCCAGAATTCCCCAGCCAGCCTGCCAGAATGTTGGGAGCTGAAGTCCACACATCTTAAAGTTGCTGAGGTTGAGAAACACTGAGCTAACTTAATATTCTTCTTTTTTCTTCTTTGAGAGAATATTTATAGTTCTTTATGGAAATACAAAAAAATTTATCTGTCAGTCATTCTCAGCCCACTTTTCCTCAACTCTTAATAAGGATGTTACCAATCAGTAAACAGTGTAACATTCAAAAATGTGTGAAAGCTGAATGACAGTTGCATTTCCGTAAATGCATACATTTGGGTCAATTATCATTAAAATGTGAATGTAAGGGGAGTTTTGTCTTCATTCTTAACTTGGACTTGATGGCCTTTTAAAGGTTGAATCAAAAATTTGTCTGTCATCTTTAAATCTATGGTTAAAACTTAACCTTTTCCCTCAAGGCCTTGCTCCATTAATTCTCCAAGATAAATTTGTTTCTTCATGGACCAAGGCTGTCGAGTGTAATCTTGCAAGGCTAGGCGTCTCCCCGCCTTCATTACTTCAGCTGGGCTTTGACAAGGCAAAACTGAACCTGAGACAAAGGGTGGAAGACATGGAGAGGCAAGCCGATCTAGAAAAAGTTCCATCGTTTATGGCCCCAGAAACCACTAGATATACTGTAGCTGCCGCCAGATATCTCAGGCAGCTAAAGGTAGAGAACTACCGGAGGACCTTTTCACTTGCCCGATGTCATGCACTCCCTTCAGCTGTGCTGGACGGTAAATATAAGGGAGTCCCATTGGTTAAAAGGCTGTGTCCATGTGGTTCTGGGGAAGTGGAAACCACTGGGCATGTCCTCTTACGTTGTCCATTTTATAGAGAATTACGAACAAAATTTATTTCTCCAACGATCAGCAGATATCCTGGCTGACCAGATGCTGAATATCTTCAAATTCTCCTCAAAGATGAGTGGAGTAATGTTACAGTGCAGGTGGCAAGATTTTGTGCAGCAGCTCTTAAGAGCCGACGTATTATTGTGAGCAATTGATATAAGCATTCTGTATTTCTATATTTATGTACTCAAAAACCGATATTAACTTTGAATTTTAGTGGTTTATAATGTGTAATTTTAGGACGATTGAAGCCATGGTGCATAAATTATTGTAAATGATTTTTTAATTATAACCAACAAGTACCTTGACTAGCATACTTTTGGATATATAATCCCTTATTTGGATTGGACATATTTCATGTCTTTCCCTTTCTTTTAATATTGTACTGGTCTAATTGACTAATAAAGTTAATAATAGTAACTTGGACATGAAAAGCAAATAGTTCTAAGAATGATAGAGCACAGCTTAAGGTGCAGCTCCATCCATAGATTCATTGAGCACTAAGAAAATATGTTCTTTCCTAGAATAGGTGAATAATCTTCTTATAAGGCTTGAAATATAATGATCCACAAGGAAAAACAAATGTGTTTCTACCAGACTTAAAGTGGTCTCTAAAAATGTCATTTTGAATATTCCATGGATTTCCTCTGAATGTTTGCCAGATATTTGTATAACTAATCAATTTTTCTTCATACAACAATTTATAATTAAAACTTCAGGTAATTACTGTAAGCAGAAAACATACTTTAAGTAACATGACAAATATTGTTACATCTTCTGATATCGTTTCTTTATCTTACCAGATGTTGACACCATATTTTACCTTGTAGTATATTAAATATAATTTTATTTATTGTCCAAAGGTTTTAATTAATAATTTTATTTCTGTCCTCTTTTGTTTTCCAGCTGCTGCGTCATCTATTTTTTATTTGCTGGGTTAAAAAAAAAAGATTAATACGATTGTTCATTGGGTTTCATGTTCAATTACTGAAATTATTAGCAGTAGTACTGGTATTAGTATTAGTTGCAGCAATAATTAGTATATCTATTAGAGTTAGTATTACTATTGATATTGTTCAGTTATTAGAATTAGTATTCCTTTTTTTGACAGTTTGGAACCTTTTGCTGAAAGATGCCTGATAAGTAGATAAATATGTGTTTAAAAACTTCTTAGCAAAAATTTATGAATTGTTAACATAAATTAATAAAATTAATAAAAATGAAAAGCTTATAATGTGGTCCTCTTCCAATTTACCATAGCCCAGGGTTTTTTTGTTTTTTGCTTTGGTGTGAAAAGGTTACTAGGATAAGAATGTCCAAAGACTGGTGAGGTTTTAGTAGGTTTTATTTATTTATTTGTAAGGATACGGGAGCATAAACCCCAATAATTATTTTCTGAATATATTGTAACCATTAAGAAATAAAATTGTTGGAAATGTGTACTGGTTGCCACGTGTGTTGCATCTCTATACAGTAATTGTAGGGTGTTTTTTTTTTTAAAAAAAGCTTTCTTTCTTTTGTTCTTTCTTTCGGTGATAGTTGCTCCACATATGTCATACCAAAACTTCTTAAAAGTGGTAGCTTCATATTTGATAAATATATTTAATACCTAGTGATTTTTTAAATAACTGGACATATCCCAGTCACTTTCAGCATTTCAACAAACAAGGAAAGTCAGTCTGACAATCAGTAGTAGAAGCACTTGTGAAGAAGTAACACTACTTCAGAAAAGGACCATAACTCGTTCTTCTCCCCTTTAATCTGTAGCAGTGACAATTGTATTTCTATTCTTCCTTTTCTCTGGGAGCTCAAGGCGGCCTTTCCTAACACTGTTGTTATAACAACAATCTTGTGATATAGATTGGCCTGAGAAAGAGTCACTGGCCCAGAATCACCTGCTGAACTGAGGGCTCAGTTGTAGCACTGCCAAAGCTGGGTTGCAAGAATTTAGATGATCACTAGATGGCAGCAGAGATTGCCTCTTTGCTGCCATCCAGTGGTTGTCCACATGTTTGCAGTCCAGGTTTGGTAGCTCAAGACAAGCTGGCACATATGGGCATTTGAACTAGCTCTCCCTGGTCTAAGTACAGCACCCTAATCATTGTATTGTACAATAGTTCCATTATGAATTGGAATTATGAACTATTGTACGATACATTATGAACTATTGTACAATACTATTGTATTGTACAATAGTTCCATTATTAGTATTTATGTACAGGGTTTGTTGTCTTTATTTGATTTTTAATGGATTTATTTATTTTAACTATTTATGGGGGATTTTTAATTGTTGATGGGGTTTCTGATTTTAACTGTGAGCCGCCCAGAGTCACCTGCTGGGGGGAGATGGGCGGCATACAAATTTAATAATAAATAAATAAATAAATACATACATACATACATACATACATACATACATACATACATGAGGGCAAGGAGGAACACCTATCTGTCCATGGAGGATGGTTGGAAGAGGTTTCTGTTTGGTTTAGCATATTTATAAATGATCTAGATGAGGGGTATTGGAAGGACTGATAATGAAGCTCAAGCTCAGATACTTTGGTCACCTAATGCGAAGAGAGGACTCTTTGAAAAAGACCCTGATGCTGGGAAAGATTGAAGGCAAAAGGAGAAGAGGATGGCAGAGGATGAGATGGTTAGATAGCATCACTGAAGCAGTGAGCATGAAACTGAGCAAACTCAGGGAGGCAGTGAGGGACAGGAAGGCCTGGTGCAATATGGTTCATGGGGTCACGAAGAGTCGGACACGACTTAACGACTGAACAACAACAACAAGATGAGGGGTTAGAAAATATGATTATCAAATTTGCAGATGACACAATGATTGGGTGATACTGTGGAGTCCTTGGTGCTCTCGAGCTTGGTTGCTTGCTTGCAGATGTTTCATTACCCAACTAGGTAAGATCATCAGTGCGAGTGAGTGTGGGGTTTGCTCCCTGTTTATACACAATATAATCCCTGCCAGTTTTGGTGGGGGCATGGTTTTCTCCTTGGTAGTTCCTTGATTAGGGTATTATTTTCTTCTTGTTCTTACTCTGGTGTTCATTCCTGCTTATCTGGGTGTTGGCTACTGGAGACGATGTGTTCTAGTCTTTTTGTTTCCTTCTTAGGTCATAAGGGCGAACCGATTGCCAAGGGCCCAGATCACCATAACTTCGGGTACAGGTTGTAAGTTCCTTCATTCAGTGGCTTCGTAACTTCAAATGGTCACTGAATGAATGGTCATTAAGCAAGGACTAGCTGTATTTCTATGTGTCTATTGATGGCTGATTTGTCTGTATGCCAGGCTTTCAGGAATTCCCTAGCATTTTTGGATTTAGCTTGGTCTAGGATGCTCACAGTTTCCCAGTTGAAACTGTGGTTGAGTCTGTCCACGTGTTGTGAGATTAAGGAGTTTTCATCATGTCTTCTGACTGCTAGCTGGTGTTCATGGATCCGCTCTGCTGGTCTGCTGTCTATCTGTCCTACATAGTGGCTGTTACAGTCCTTACACTGTATGTTGTAGATGGCTCACAGTGATGATGTTACCTAGTTGGGTAATGGAACCTCTACAAGCAAGCAACCAAGATTAGAGAGCACCAAGGACTCCATAGTTCAACCCTGAGCTACAGATATTCTTTTCCATTGGATTGGGAGATAGCAAACATTTTAAAGGAGATTGTTAAACTTCAAAAGGATGTAGATAAGATGGAATTATGGACAGGACCCTGAAAGATGAAGTTCAACAGGGACAAATGAAAATCCCTACATCTGGGTAGGAAAAATTGAAAATTGGAAATATAAATACAGGATATGGGGGCCATATTTGCAGCAGTACACATGAAAATAATCTGGGGGGTCTTGATGGATCAGGACTGAATGTGTGTCAGCATTGTGTTGCAGCTGTAATTAAAAAAAAAAAAAGCAAATGCAATCTTAGACTGGATCAACAGAAGAGACATGATAGCTCTCTTCAAATACTTAAAGTCACATTAATGCCTTTAAGTGGACTGGACTGATTCCTGCAATTTTCTTGGTGAGATTTCAGAAGTGGTTTGCCCTTGGCTGCTTCCTAGGGCTGAGACAGTGTGACTGACCCATAGTCACCCAGCTGGCTTCATGCCTCAGGCAGAACTTGAACTCACAGTCTCCCAGTTTTTAGCCTGAGGCCTTAACCACTACAGCAAACCAGCATGTAGAAGATAGGACAGATTTATTTAAAGTAGTTCCAGAAAGCAGGACAAGAAACAATGGGTAAGGATGCAGGTTTCAGTTGGACATCAGATAAAAGATTCCTAGTGGGAAGAGCTAATCAGCCATGGAATAGCTTCCTTGGGAGGTGGTGGACTTTGCTGCAGGTGATTAAATAGAGGCTGGATGGCCATCTGTCAGGGATGCTGTTGGAGTGGATTCCTGTACTGAGTAAGGGGTGAGATTAGATCATCTCCAGGATTTCTTTTGTCCCTTGCATTCTACAATTCTGTAGTCTGGAATGGTAGTAACCCTCAGGTGCCTTACTGCCTTTCACGTATGAGAAACCATTGCTGGTTCTTGGCAGCAGTCCAGAGCGAGGAACTGGAAGTCTGGACCAAAGAACCATTTTCTTCAGAAGACTAGCCAGGAAACAGGATAAACCAGGGCTCAGCATAGGCCCTGCTGCTTGAGCCAAGTTTCAGGAGAGAGGAGACCTCATTATGCTAATTGTCACAGAAAAGCACATAGCCAGCAAGGATGGAGTCAATCTGGAAGGGTCTTTATAGAGAAGCTGTATTGCTTTAATTCCTTCATAGCACCTTAGTCAATAGACCCTGTCATGGACTAGCTTCAGAACACTATTATTGGTCTTAGAAACAGCACTTTCATACCTGGCTCTTTTTTTCTCACCAATTAAGAATTTTCATTTAATGTGATAGTAAAGATTTAATAGAAAACTAATACTTCTGCTCCATGATGATTTAGAGCACTAATGTAATAGTTCACAGGACAGCTGGCAATATCTTTTTTTTAAAAAAAGGGGGTGATAATGGCCCAATTGACATCTGCTTAATGTCCTCCAAGCAATTCTCCACATCCTACTGTTGCTAGTACATTTCCTCCAACCTCTCTTCTCAACAAAGACATTTGGAGAGGAAAGGAAACATTAAAGAGCCCAACATGTTTAATTTAAAAACAGATATACTCTTGAATATTGGCCATAAGAAAGTGCATTTGTTAAAAGAATGCTTTATTGCAGGCTTCAATATTTTTGTTGCCAACATTAGTGGAAAGCTTTGCAAAGCTAAGGCTTTTAAAAAAGAGTTATGGACTCTCTACTGCCATATCTCACTACATTTAGAACATTTTAATAGTTTTGAAATGTCACCAGGTCATGGTTTACTTTGAAGTAAATATCTGTTGGCTTAAAGGGACAGTACCAATAATTCCTTTCATGTAAGGCTAAATGTAACCCAGAACAATTCTCCATCACGGCATATTGTATTCTAGTGTAATTCTCTAAGGTTACCTAAATGGTGGCCATCCCATAAATCACGTACAACTTGAGCCCCCATTTTGCATCCCCAGAACTCTCTACTGAAATGTGGCAGCAAATCACCCATTTTCTTCACTCATTTCCCAGAATTTATGCGGAAGTTTAAGGCAGCCATTTTGCAGCTCCCCTAACTTTTTGCCCACAAAAGGGAAAAATAAATCAGCCTGGGGATGTCATTAGGGCAAAGACATGTCTTCTGTAGCCTTCAGAGGCCTCTTTTTTTAAAGCATACTTAAAAAAGGTTGTTCAATCATGATCAAAAGCAAGTGAGCACAACTGGCCTTCCCATGGGCCCTGTCGCCTCCCAAGCTTTCAGTGTGATTCCCAGAACCCATTGAAAAGTTGCTGCTGAATTGCGGTTTTTAATGTGACAGGAGGGGGAAGTTATTAAATACAGAGAGAATATTCATATTAGTGCTATATTTAGATGGATTTTAAATTAAATTAAGCCTACTTTATACTGGCTCTTCTGTTATTTTCAGTTGCTTCCTCCTGCTTTTTGAAGGGCAGTCTCTGGCAAATGCCACATGTGGCTATTAGCCCCCAAAGGTTGTGCACACCCACTTAGGAAGTGACCCATTACTTCTGCAGCGTGACTAACACTTCAATGTGGCCAGATTGTACTTTGCTGGAAATGTTAAAGTATATCATTCAAGGGAGTAAATAGGTATTATGGCCATTTCCATACATGCCTCAAAGAGATTGTATTAAGTATTTAATGTTAAATGTGAAGAGGGACTATTAACAGGGATAATTTAGTTGGACTCTGACAAAGTCAAGGAACTACAGTAGCATGGAAACAGATTCCTAAGACTGCTCCCAAGAACTTCCAGGAGTCCTACATGGTCCAGGTTTTATGAGATGCCAACCGCTGCACGAACCAATCTAAAGAGAGTTTCATTCATTCATTCATTCATTCATTCATTCATTCATTCATTCATTCATTCATTTTTAGCTGCCCAATTCCAATGAAACTCATGTAAATAGGTTTCACTGATCCAAGACAAGTGTAGATTGGCTTTTAATCAGCACCTGCATTTTTAAAAAAAGAAGATAATTTCTCATATATGCTTTTTTGTTTTGTTTTGTTCTGTTTGTCCTGCTGAACTGAAGGACCCTAAAAGGGAATGTATGGGGAAACCCAAAATCATTCTTGGCATTATATTTTTATTGCTTAGTTTTCCTACCCTGAATGGACTGTGTCAATCCATCTGATCATTTCAAACGCTGAATCATAATTTGAAGGTGGCCTGCTCTATGTGTGGGCTGCTTCCTTGTCCTAATTAGAAAGAACTCCTCTTTGTTCTGTATTCCTAAGATGAGATACTCTGCATTATCCAATTATCCAGAGCTGTAGGTTAAAATGTCCTACAAGGGTTTTTTTTTTTAATCCTTTGAAAGGAGAAAGTCACGCCTTGAGTATAACAGATGGTTTAAATATGGTGATTACAAAATCCTGAAGTTAAAATAGTTTAATTACAAAGTCAATACAGTCCTAAGCCTTTAGCATAAAAACAACAGACGGGCTAGTGCAAACGGTCAGGCAATCTTTAACCAGAACTTTACTTAGCTACTCCAAGGTAGTTTTCCTGAAGATCAACGGCTTTTTCCAATTTCTCTTTGTTAACCATCCCTCTTTCAGTCTCCAGTCGTCATGGTTAACACGAATGAAGTATGTCTGCTCTGAGTCATCTTCTGAGGACCATATTCAGTTATTGTACAGAAAGACCATCTTCTCAGATAGCAGGGGTAGTCTCATTAGTTCCCATTTGTATGTATCTCTTCTTGTGTGTGATTTTTTAAAAGCAGTCCCTTGTAATGTTTGCAAAGTTTTATTCCCCTGAGAAAGAGGCTCTAATTTTTCTACTTCAGTTGCAAGATGCTTGAGATCCCTACCTCCCCCCTCCCCTAAAATTTCTCTTGACGAGTTTTTTGAACTCTATGGTTGGGAGTGCCAGGGGTGCTTACTTCTATTTTTTTTTATTTATTCAATTTTCCACCATCCTACAACATGTTCCCTCCCCACCCCACCCCCCCAGCTGCCTACTCTTCCCAGTCGGGGGGGAACAAAAAACAGTATGAAAAGTTCACTCCTGATCTTTCTATCCATGGGCTTTACAGGAGATGTGAGTAGCCAGGGAGGCTGCAGACAGCTGGAAAAATAAGGATACAGTAGAACAGAAGACTTTGATCTACATCTATTGGCTGTCTCAGAACTAAGTCAGTGCAACCCTCCACCTGTGAGCCTTTCGCCCAAATTCTCTTTACCTTCAGAGACCTTTAGAAGCAGATGTTCTTCCACCAAGGAGAATGAAAGCTGACAGGAAAAAAAAAAGGCAGGACTGCTTTTGGCACGGCACTAAGTTGTTTGATTTCCCCAGTCCTTTTTTTCCACTGAATGTAACTGCCAAAGATCCAAATTCTTTTAGAAAAGTCACAGGCACAGATGCTGCTTCGGTGTTTCAATTCTGTCTGTTTTTCTTCCCAAGCCTCTTTGATAGCTGCCGTTAGCCGGGTAGAAAATCAAACCCCACAAATATAGGTAGTCCCCAGTTTTAGAATGAGTTCCGTTCCCAAATCCCCTTAAGTTGAATTTGTCTGTAAGCTGGAACAATATTATTGTATAATACTGTATAAATAGTATTGTGTAATTAACTTGAACCATTGTATATTTAACTCAAATCACTGTGTATTTAATTCAGATTTTGCTACAATAGGCTCCATTCTTAACTGTGGGTCATCCTGGGGACTACCTGTAGATGATCTTTTTAACTTTCTCTTTAAACCTCAGAGCATCAGAGGAAAGATACAATGGCCTGCCTGCAACATATCACAGAAGCTATGGAAAGATGTGCCTTTTTTTCCTAAATACTTTTCTAAATACTTCCCCCCCCCCCCAAAATACTCTGAGAGGATGATTATACAGGTTGCACAGCTCACAAACTTTTCTCTTTATCATGCTGCATTGTCAGGCACCAAAGCAGCTCCTTCAGTACCGATAAAACTGGGCTGATCAGATAAGGCAAAGGATGCAGGCACACGGATGATAACCCAATTGTTCTTCCCACTGATGTCCCAGCAGCCATGCTGAATGCAGAGACTTCTGCTTTGATCTCCTCCTCCGCTACTTGTTTGGCTTTTGAGGTTCAGGAGTTCTTTTTGACAAGAGCAGATAAAAACAGGGAACTTAAGACAGACAGGATTTTCATGAGCAGACAACACAGGTGTTAACCAGAAATTCTAGACAGTAGTGCTTGCTCACGGAGAGACACAGCGCTGATTAGCTTTTGTATGCGCTGGCTGCTTCATGTTCAGAGCCACTTCAGAAATGCAGACAAAGATGACAAGTTTTTTGAGCTAGAGGAAAAGGCGAGGAGTGGTGTTTCTAAAGAACGAAAGGTCTGATCTGCCATTTGAATAAATGCCACAGCTCCTGATTAATCCTTTGTCATCATTAGGCTACCAGTTTGGATTTCTGTAAGGAGGGGAGAAATGGTTAGCAAATTCATATGCCTGCTTTGAATAAAACTGCAAAAAGCAGCATATTTTAAGAGCATTTCTAGTGGCTGCTTAGGTATAGCTCAGGATGTGTGTGGGTGCTTTTAGAAATTGCTTTTGTGTAGTTGTAGACCACCCAGAGTCATTGTGAATGGGGGGATGATAAATTCTGTTAATAAATTAATATGGACAACATTGAAATAAAGAATGGATTGGGGAGAATGTCTCTCTCTGCATTTCTACAGTAGATATCTCTTTGGCATGATTTTCCCATAGATATTATAATAGCTTAGTCTCATAAAAGTGACTTGGCCAGTTTATCCTTTTTCAGAACAAATAAACCTATTTTGTGCTGAAGCCTTTCAACCCTTCTTCAACACCAGGAGAAATTATATTTGATAAGAACATAATGACGGATGTCTTCTTTTCAGTTGCTGAGAGGTAGTGAAAGAAGTAGAAGGTATCTTACGAAGCTTTCTACTGAAAGTGTATAACTGGGCAAAGCTGTGATGGCTTTTCCACAGTACCTGAGGTGGTGGCAGCAGGCTAACTGAGAGAAAAGGCTTCATCCATAGCTTTCTTCCCTTCAAGGTAGAGCAGACTAGGAAACTAAAGTTATGAATACTAATACAGTACTATTTTTATTATAAGGTTACAGCAAAAGAATCTTGCAAGTCTGAATACTCTTCCCCCCTTCCTCTCTTTTTCTTCATGAAAACTAGGGAAGGTCAAGTCTGAGATATTTTCTCAAATTACATTTCTGCTCTGGACTCAAATTTCTTTATCTGACCATTGGCTTGGTTGCAGCTCTTCTTCCTGTTCCTCAAGCTTATTCTTGTAGCTCATTATATCAGTATTCCAGCATACTAGCCACAATGGCCCCCTGTTGCTCCCCATTCATAGCCTTTGCTGTGACACATGTTCCAAAGGGGTGAGGCTTCAGCTGCCTGGTTACACACACCATTTTGAGCCCACTGATTTCCCCAATCTAAATGTTCCTTCTGGAGACAGCTGCCTCTTCCTACCTAATGGTAGGGCCAACACTATGGGGAAAATAACATTTTCATGAAGTATTTTAAATTAAGATGGGGTAGGATAGATTAATGATAGCATGATGATTATGTGCCATCAAGTTGATGTCGACTCTTAGCGACCACATAGTTGGATATTCTCCATGACGATCTGTCCCTAACCTGGTCTTTCAGGTCTTCTAACAGTACACCCATTGCCACTGTTATAAAGACCACTCCATCATTTCTGTTCTGGTCCTCATAATTATCGCTTTACTCCCTTTCCATATATGATATTTGCTTCTCACCATTTCCAGTCTCACCATTACTTTAATATGGTGGCAGAAATTAAGGGAACTTCTATATAGGTTTCATTAAAAAGAAAGGAAAAGAAAAAAGATGACCTATTAATTGCTTTTCTGTATAAACTTTTTACAGTTTGGCAACTGTCTTTTTAAAATTGCACAGATATGATGCTTTTGTTGTCTTTCTTATCCAGCCTCATTAGCAAGCATAATAGCAGTATGCAAACAGATGGGGACCAGTACATCTGAACTTGAGATTTTAGACATTTTTTTTAAATGATCTTCTAAAATCCATACAGAAACACTCCTTTATCTCATATAACCAAATAAATCCAATGGGAGTTCATCTGCATTCTAAAATCTCCTTTCATCAGTTCTGTGTGTTCTCTTACTTCTTAGAAGTCACCATTCCTGATATACAATATATAAATATGCTGCAATAATACAGTGATTGTAATACTTCCATTACATATAGAATATTACTTTTTAAAATGACTGTTTTTCTTTCCCTGGGCTACCTACATTTCTACTGGGCTTTTTAAAAAAAAATTAGTCAACTGGAGAAATGAAGGACAGTGCATCAATTCACTTATTTAAAAAAAAAAAAAAAGCCAGTGGAAAAGTAGGTAGCTCAGGAAAAAGAAAATAGTAGTTAAAAAAAGAAAAGAGAACAAGGCAAGTGTGCGCTGTGTTTCAAACCAATAATATTCTATATGCTAAGCAAATATTATAACCACTACATGTTTGCAACACTGTTGTTTAGACTAGCTGTAGAAGACATTAGAGACCATGACAACCATTGATTCAGTTGAGGGAGCATTCCTGCCTCTGTGAAGCAGCCAGTAAAACTATGGAGGTTGGTCTAGAAGAAAATAATGCATTGCTAGCAAAAAGGACAGCAGCTTTTGAGGCAACAGAAGCAGAAAAACACTATTTTGAAAATGGTGTAGAATGTGTACCATGAGATTGCTTTTTAGTAGGTGAGAGGGGAGTACAGGGCAATATTGTTCATTCCTGCCACCCAAAAAGGATGATGGGACAATTGGCAGTGTGGATCAGTCCTTTGTACACTGTCTTGGGTTGCTTAGTGATTGGGCGGCTTTAGAAATAAAATGAATACATTTAAAAAGAAAAAAGAAATATGCATCGAGGAATTCTTTTCAGGATTCGTTTTGGAGGAAGGCAGCCCCCATCTAGATCAACTAATTTTTAACTCAGTCTTTGCCAACTTAGCCCTCTGCGCAAATTTGATTCAGTTCAGTTCAGTTTTCAGAGAATTATCCTGCTGACAGACAGAGGGTCCTTATACATAATTTCTTTTCAAAATTCTGTTGGGTTGGAAGGAGTAAAAATGATATTAACATAAAACAGAATCAATGCATATTTTGCATTTCAGTTTCATATACATTTATTTCTACACTGTTATTTGGCCATTGTTCTGCACATACGTGTATATGTGTTTTTGTGTTGCTTTTTTCCTTTTTACCTTCTGATCCAATGAAGAGGTGAGCTGAGTAAAACCCCTGAGACAATGGGAGAAATACACTGTTAACTTGCTTCTCGTGCAAAGATATACAATACACAATGAATACAAAAAAGCTCTCAATATCAATCTCGTTTTAAAAGCAGAATTTAACTATGTATCTACCTTTTCTATAGCAACCAGAGCACCAGGGCAGTCTGAACATGTGGCCTTTTATTTGATCAAGGATAATAATCAACTAAGCCGAGAGGACAGAAAGCAGATCTCCTTGTTCCAATAGTTTAGTAGAATGAGTCCTTCTGGTATATCCAACTGCCTCTTGCAAGATTATGCTAAAACACTATTGTACTTGTTAAATATCCTTCATTTTATAAGCCTGACACAGAGCATCTTATAAAATAATTTTATAAGTCCTAGCCTCCTTATTTTGCATTAAAAAGTAAGTATATGTGGCCTAAAATTCTGACCATTTGTTAATCATTTGCATCTTCTTTTGATAAAACTAGAAAATGCAATAGTCTTCTGTGTTTTGAATGTACACCCACCACACTTAAACCAGTTGAGTCCTGTCACTATCTTGTTGTGCATTAATGGAGAAATACCCAGAGTTGTTAAGAGTCAGGTGGCATACAAGTTTAATATAGTATTATTGTTGTTATTGTTGTTATTGTTATTATTACATTAATATATTATTATAGCTTTCATTATTACTATTATTATATTAATAATAACAACAATGCACTATAGTACCTCAGCTACTAAACCTCTCTCTTTGCTCTAATGGTGGGATCTTAGTTCTACAATTGGAAGAAACTCATTTGTTAACTTTTTAAAAAGCTGCAGCTGCTTTGTGAAGGTTTGTGAAGTTTTTGCAATACTTTTCAAGGCAAAAGGCTATCAAATAAATAATAAGGAATACTGAAATAGTGTATACTGCAGTGCATGCAATAATACTGTAAATGTGCCAAACTATTAGCAGCCACTCAGCAGAGGCTGATAGCTGTGGGATTTTGACATACTCTTCACCTATTCCAGTGATAAGGCATGACACTTCTTCCTAGAGAGTTCATTCTTGAGTACAGGATCCAAGGAACAGATATATCTAAATTAGCTAGATCAATCTAGACCAGTGTTGTCCAAACTTGGCCACTTTAAGATGAGTGGACTTCAACTCCCAGAATTCCCCAGCCAGCCATGCTGGCTGGGGAATTCTGGGAGTTGAAGTCCACTCATCTTAAAGTGGCCAAGTTTGGACAACACTGATCTAGACCATTGGATTACCTCCCTTCTGTGCAACACTGGTCCCAGTGTTATGTATAGAAATAACCAGAGAAATCATGGGCAATTTTAACTCAAGTTTGGCATCTACTCTGTCTTGCTGTTGCGCACTATGCTCCCTTCAGAGATTTGTTCTTTGTTGTGTCAGCTCTATATTTGATAAATGGTAAATATCTCACCTCATATCTGATGCTGAACACGTTGTGAAAACTCAAATGTATTAATAAACAGCTGACAATCAATATAAATGTATTTCTAATCTATTTTGTGCATCTTCATGATTTCTAAAATATGGTAAATCCGCCACACTTACAAGACATGCTTAGTATGCAAAGCTTTATCATGTGAAAGAGAGCCTGAACCAATCAGATAATGACAAAAGAACAAATGAGGTTGTGACTCAGTTAATACTTGAAATGAGCTTTTTAATCCATAAGATTAGAAAATGTAAGTTTCATTCTGGGAGTTTGAAAAACTGGCCTTGTAAACATTTCTGTAGGAGGTAGAACACAGACATTTGACAATCTGCCAAACAGAATTGCAAACCCTGCAACTCAAATAAATAAAGAGAACATATGTCTATTAACTAGTGCTTCTTTGATTTTACAAAACTGAAAGTATATACAAGACAAAAGAGTACTGGTTTTAATAAATAGAGAAAAAAAATTTTTTTTAACAGATCACAAGTATGTAGCATTCTTTTTACTTGTTCTGAGGATAGGGCTATGAATTGGATTGCTAAAGCAAATTTACAAAACAATAGGACTCATAAAGTTTAAAATTTTGAAAATGAAAAAAGATGACAGCTTTCCATGGGATATTTGATAGGACAATATCTAAAGCAATGCAAGTTTATTAGCATACAATGTTGTTACAGAGTGCTTAGAAATTGTTTCCTTCATAGAAATCTATAGAACTCCTAAATCCTGCCATGAAATTCTTTTATATAGGCAGGAGCAAAAGTTCAATTGGAAAACTGACTTTGATTGTCAAATTCACTCATAATGCCCAGTTATATATTCCATATATCTTTTCTTGGGTGCAAATTGACCCATTTAAATGTTGAATTTTTAAGGCTCTACTGAACTCATGTGGGCCGTTCTCTGGAATACCAGTTCTACATGTAAGAAGATTGAATCACATTAAAAGCATATTTTTACACAAAAACACATGAACCCTTCCACAGGTAAGTATTCATAACAATAACATTTGTAGTGTATTAAGTAATAATAAGATGGCCTTATTGTACAAACTTGTGTTTTACTGTTAGGTAAGGGTAGGTCATAATCCTAATGTCAAAATAATGAAGCTGCTATGCTGAAATTTTGGCACTAAAAAAAGTTTTAAATTGTGTCTTTACAACAATACAAAAGCTATTGAATACAAAATCATATCTTCTACTCCAAAGCCCATTAAGAGCAAAGCCCTATGAAGCATCCATACAGAAATTTGTATCTCTGTTCTGAGTCTTTCTGTATAAGATATCCCCATTAAGAGAGAAGGTGGAAAGGAGTAAAAGATGGGTAAAAGATGGGATAATGAATAAAGTGAAATCATGAAATCACAGTGAACCACACACATTTTGATTAGAAGATCCATCTAAGAAGGAAAGATCTAAAAATTAGCAGAGTGGGAGAACTACAGTAGCCATGTCCATAGCAACCACAGATGACAAAACATTGGAATAATATAGCAGAGAATAAAGTACACATAGGAACATACCCAGAATCCATACATCATCATCATCATCGTCGTCGTCATCGTTATTATTATTACTATTATTTTGCCATGCAGTTTTCTTGGCAACATTTTTTGGAAGTGTTTTGCCATTGCCTTCTCCCTAAGTCATGACATTTGGGGAACTGATAACAATTCAGTGAAACAATGTAATTCAGACTAATATGAATTATGAATTATGTAATTCAATATACCTAATTGATAGGATGGGAAGAAAGGCAGCAGTTGTTGCCTGGGAGCAAAGTCACAAAATACACTGTGTCTTAATATTGTGACATGACTTAGGATAGGCTTTCTTAATCTGGTGCCTTCAAAATCTGGTATACAGCTTCCCAAATCCTGCCAGTCTGGTTAAAGTTGATTTGATATTCCTGTCCATCTAAAGTTGGTTTGATATTCCTATCCATCTGGAGGGCACTGGGCTGGGAAAAGCTCACCAAATGTATCATGATAGTGCATCTGTGTTTCCAAATCTGGAGCAGGCATCACCGTCAGGCGCACTTGTGCAACCAAAGGTTTCCAGAAAATAGGTCACATGTCAAGAAGAGAGGATAGCAAAATTGTGATGAGAGAAAGAGAAACTTACTGGTTTTGCTGGAAGAACGAAATACTGTTTAATTATTGCTTTAAATTGCAATAAGGGGAGAAGAGGAAACACGAATAATCTATAAATGTGCATTGAAACCCAGACAGAAGTAAGAACAGAACCTAAAAACCACATTGCAATTATATTCTCATTCATTTATAAGAAATATTCTCCTTTCAGACCCAGAAGTCCAATATTATTTAAGCATACATTGTAAAATCTTTCTGGATGCTCTTCAAGAACAATTTGTAAAACTTTTCTAACAAAAAAAAGTTCTTAAGTGGAGGAAGTAAGTGAGAAATAAAAATCAGGTGCCTCCAGCAGCAGTTCCCATGAAGACAATATTAATTGGTGGTAAGGATGACACCATCTCATTGTTGGCTTGTCCAGAAGAGTCCATTGGTTCCTGAGAAGGACACTGTCGAGAATGGCCATACATGCATTGGGAGGAACTTGCAGACATAACAGGCGGCATTTCTGAAGCTACAAAGAAAACGGTAAGAGTTACTCCTTGCAGTGCTTCTAGAAAGAAAAAAGGAAAAGATTCCAGAGCTCTAAATCTGTCTGGAAAGATCATCCTCCAATCTGAATTTCATTTTCTTAAATCCTGATATGTTAAGACCTACTCTAATTATGCACTAAATTGGGGGATGTAGTCTAATAACTATTTTAGTATTTCCCAAGTCAGTTGGTTTGCTTGTTTTGAAATAGGAAAATGTGTGTGTAATGACCTCAAAGAGTAAAAATAAGTGAAGGGATCATCCCCATGTGTCACATAACTTTCTTGGTGTGTGTCTGTGTTTAACTATCATTTCTTTGTTCTGCAGCCACCACGAAACCCTTTTTTGGCTTTAGAAATTCTTTAAGTCTCTAAAGTAGTGTAACTGGGTGGGGCATAGGGAAGATATAAGATAGCAAAGAGACTTGATTAAAACAGAACAAATTATATATATGTATGTATGTATGTGTATGTATGTATGTATTTAAACAAGTTGGCTTATGTCTACTATATATCTTGCCAATACCAACCTACCTACAGTGTAATTTGTTCTCCCATTACAAGGTCTGGATATCCTTAACTTTTTGAGATCGCCCAAGATTAGCCAGTTGAGGAATTACTAAGCATCTTTGGCTAATGTGGGGAGGTTCTGAGCATGACTAACCAACACAGTTTTTTTCCCTTTCACATTCACCCTTGGCATGAATTCAAAAGAAGAGGAGAGCATCCATGATACACTTTAGAATCCTAACTTTTTTTCAGTTTTACTTACTTATAGAGTTCTGACCAGTGATTGAGGCATCTGGATAATAAGATGCTCCCTGTTTCCTTCCCGTATCCTCTAAGATGCAGAGTGAATCATGAATGTCACTGTATGGAGGCAACGGGCGAATGCTGCTGACGCTGCTGATGACAGAAACATGCTGATCTACCAGTGACTCAAGTCTGTGGGAATCTGAATAGTTTGTATTATTTCCATAGAAACCTGTTAACAGGAGGTTGACAATAAGTGAGTAAACATCTGGAACAACAGACAATATTGTATAAACACATGTGCTATAAACCTTTGTTTTTTAAATCAAAAAATTAAACTTTCATGTTGCAGTGCATGGGCCTTTGTATTGTTATAAATATGGGAGAGAGCATATGTGTGATGCTCTTCCAGCTGAAGACGTAATCATTCTTATATTTATATTTCTTATATTTATATTTCTTATATTTATATATAATATATACTACACAAAAATAAGAATATATGTAAGAAATATATACATTTCTTATATTTATATTTCTTATATTCATGTTATATTTCTTATATTATATTCTTATATTTTGACATCAGACGAGGTGGGGATTGCATAGCCCAGGCAGAGGTGGAACCCTATTGGCCACTGCTGGTCCAGAATAAATTGAAATAATTTCAAAATAGATCCAACTCAATTTACATAAGCATAGATAACTAGACTTTCTAGCAGAAAGGAATTGCTGTGACCTATCATTTTACAAAGATTTCAATTACAGTATCAATCTTTGTATCAATCAGGAAATATTTGGCAACAATTTAAATATTAATGTCTTGTCTGACAAAACCAAGTTTTTAATCCACTTCATGCAGTGGACAGAAAGTTGAGTTGGAAAGCAGAAGATACCAAAATCAACCATATTGTTGGATGCTGGCTGTGGATTACAGGAGGTGCAATCCCTCTGGAATGCACAAGTTGGGGGAGACTATTTTAGAAGTTCTTATGAAACCGTCTTTCATTCTTAACCATTTGTAGGTCCAGATGAGGTTAGAATGATCAACTATATGGCAAAGTATCACAGAAGTGATTGTTACAAACAATAAACTGAAGTATTCACTTTCAACTGCAATGAATACATAATTTATTACAGGTAGTCCTTGTTTAAAGACCACTTGTTCAGCAACTGTTCAAAGTTACAACAGTGCTGAATGAGGGATACTTATGACAAATCCTCACAGTTGTGGCTGTTGCAGCATCCCCGCAGTCACATGATTGTGATTTGGGTGCTTGACAACCAGTTTGCAATTACAACATTGCAGTGTCATGCAGTCACGTGATTGCCATTTGCGACCTTCACTCCCGGCTTCCAACAAACAAAGTCAATGGGAAAGCTGGAAGGAGGTTGCAAATGGCAATCATGTGACTGTGGGATGCTGCGACCATGTGGGATTCGCAATTGGGACTGCCAGAATTGCTGTCATAAGTCAGTGTGGTCATGTAACATTGTGCTTTAAGACCACATTGCTTAGCAACTAAGTTCCCAGTCCCAATTACTATTGGTAAGCAAGGACTACCTGTACAGACTTCTGTTGGCTGGATTTTCACATAAACCTAATGGAGATGGATTGTTCAATTCTTATTCTTTTCTTGATTTTATCATATATCTGCATTAAATGTTCATTAAATGGGTGACTTTAAAAATATCTGCACACACAAGGTTAAAATGCATATGTGAATTAATCCAAGGACTACTAGAACACTAAACTAAAATGCAAATCAAAGACAATAAAATAAAATTCTGAAAATGGTTAATACCATTAGAAGCAGCTGTGGAATATGACGATCCTTGACAAGAACTAGTTGTGGTGTTGTTCATAAAGTTGTAGCCCCCATTGTTCAAAAATTGCATACAATGTGTTTCCTGTGTAGCTGAAGAGGATCCATAAAGAGGAGGGGAACGGGTACTATATGGAGACACAGCACAACTGCTATTGAAGTAGTCCCGGGAGAAACGTTGCTGCTCATTCGCTGCTGGAAAAAGGCTGGGTTCTGCCCTCTGAGGATAGGCTCCTGAAGGGAGGTGGGTCTGGGCCCTGAACATGGGTGGATAACTGGCACCAACTCCATAGAAGTTCTGATTAGTTTGTGGCACCGTCTGGTAGAGGTGTTCAGAATAAGAAGAGCAGTGGGAGTGTGCAGATAATGGCGGGCCTACACTGGATGGTCTGGCAGCCATTGGTCCCTGGTTGATAACACTTCCTCGGCTGACTATGGCTGGAGAAATGGGTGGAGTGATAAGGTGGGCAGTGCTCTGAGAGAGGTCTGTTTGACCTGGAAAAACAAAGAGATTTTTTTTTTCCCAAAACCAAGCAACAAAAAACAATCATGGGTGTTCAAGGGTTCTTCTGTGATGCCTTTTGGCAATCCGAAAAGAACCGATAAAGAGCAGGCATCTCCTTTGTTTCCTACCTGTGGGATGCATATTCTCACTGTCTCCTGCAGAGCATGGGTTCAGTCCAATGGACACACTACTGTGTTGACCAGATGACAAAGGGAAGTAGGCTTGCTCCACCGGGCATTCGTTTTTCACTGAGGCATCATTAGCAATTGTGCCAGCCTTGTTGCGGTTTGCTAGGAAACAAGAACTTGGGGATGCTGTAAAAGCAGCTTTACTGGCATCTGGAAAAAATAATTGGTAGCATGTAACACAGACCAGGAGACAGACAGAAAGACAGCAGCATCTGCAGTAAACCGGAATGATGCCAAAGGGGTGATTTGTGCATGGTGATGACATTATGTAAATGCTGCCATTATATGCTTGCATCTTGACATATTACACAAAGGATGTAAGTTGCAGCATTTGCATGGTGACATTGCCACACAGATTTCATCCTTTACTTCCCCTTGCGTAAACAATGGACACCCAAACAGATAGACAAGTAAAATATTGGGCATTGTTTCTTATAACACTCACTGGATTGACCAGGCTGCCTTCCTTAACCCAGAGCTCTGCAGATGTCTTAGGATGCAGATGGTGGAAGTTGACATCTGGCATCCTGGGACAGCACCAGTTTACTGCAGGCTGTTTTAGGATACCATCCTGTATTACTTCTGCTATAATGTACAAAGTAGTAACAGTGACTTTCACCTAAGGAAATATGCATAAACCATATAGATTGGAAATGCACGCATATCAGCCTAGGAATGGGGCCAAGTAATTACAGTGAGAACAGATCCATTAAACAGTGTAAGTTGATTAGGTGCTGTATATCAATAAAAATTGTAATAACAAAGATTGTACAGAGGCCATTTAATAGATGATTAGCATTCTGTATAAAGCCCAGAAAGTATTGCAGACTGAAAAATACTATTTCTTTTCAAGGAAGGACCTTAAAAATCCTTTTAAAAATAAAAGAATAAACTACTTTTTAACGGTTTTTCTTAAACAGTCTGCAATGGACACCTATTAGCTTCAAGACACATTGGTATATAAAATGCTGATTTTGGCCTGTTAAATTTATAATAGTTTGGACCAAATACTAAAACATACAGTATTTGAAAGCACCTTCTTCAGTTTATTATGTGCACTCTATACAAAATGTGTTTTCCTCCCTAGTGTGAAACAAAGTTAAAACTTCATTTGAAAAAAATATTAAAACCTTTTCTGTTATTTAGGAAAGAGGAGGAATTCATAGGAGTATAGATGATCTGGTTTTTAACGTATTAATTATATCTAAATATAATCACACACTCCTACTGATTCAACAGCGCCTGCCACTGATTTTAGTTAGATTTGCTTTGTAACAAATATTTAGAATATTCTTACCCATTCAAGTGCTTTGGAATGAAATGGCTGAGAAATTGAATGAAATAAGCCTGACAGTATTAAGTATGAGGCAATAATTCCTCTACAGACCAACATGCAAGTGTGGCCTTGCACTCACTCAATTTAGATATCTATCTGCCTAATGTTAAACTAACAGGCGCACCCGGTTGGGCTTCAGATTCCTGAAGATCGCAAACTTCCAACCCCAGTTACCTAGATTCTTCATATATTTATCCAATAAATTCTGGAGTTCTTGTTCTTTATCATTGTGGAACTGGGTCTCCATTGCAAGCAGGATGTACTCATCTAAAAGCATGCGGATCAGATGAAATGAACCTGCGCAGGAAGAAAAGTGAAGAGATTGTGCATAACCTTATCTTGCTGACCATCTCTCAACACTTCACAAGAAGCAAGTGAAACAAACAAATAATTGCTGGACTTTCAATGACCTACTAAGACCAACAAGGCACGGTGCTTAACTCTTCACCCTAATCTTGCTTGATGCTGGCCCACCTAACTCAATATGTTTACTGTCCTGCAGGTTGTTTGACTGCCAATGACATCAAAGTATGACACTGATGAAAGTGAGATATGCTTTATACTTGAACAGACCTGCATTAGAATACGATAACAATGAATCCATGCAGAAGGAGGATGGATTTGCTGCATTTTAGCTTTCCTAATGTTAAATAACTAGAAAGTAGCTGGCAGAATCTTGATGGCCTATTTCTAAAAAATAAATATAAGGAGCTCTAAAGGAACAATGTTTTCATACATATGCAGAATATCATCCTCTCCCTATTAAACACCTAGTCTTTACATAACTCTCCCACCCACCATGCCTGTCCTGAAAACATGTCCCTCCCTCTCTTCACAAAAATGAAGACTTGGATTGGCATCGGGATGAATTCATGTTCTGTTTATGATAGAATAGTCATACTCATCCCTGCCCCATGATAAAACACTTCTGGGAATGAAGGTTTGGTAGTTTGTGGATGAGAGGAAGGTATGTGATTCAAAGGGAGAGGGAAATAAATCATGCGCAGGGGTCAGCAGCTATTTTTACAGGGGCTGCACATTTATTTTATTGTTAGTTTTTTCTTCCAGGAGCTGCAGGTTTCATGGTTGTTGATGTCACTGGACTTTTTAATTTTGTAGGATTCGAGGTAGGGATTTACAGGTTTTTCTCTTGTAGGCTTCTTAAGGCTTTCTTACAAGAGTTTCTCTTGTAAACTCTTAAGGCTTCAAAAGAGTTTACAATATACCTCTACTTTAAAGAGTAAAGGTTTTTAAAGGTAGGGGAAGCAAACAGTGTGGCTTCTGGAATTCTTTCCAACCTCTTTACCAGCAGCAATCATAGGAAGGGTCTGTATTCTTTTCTCTGGGTAACAAAGCAACGTTTTGTGTCTGCATGGGCATTTCAGCTCTCTCTTCTTGTTGCATCTGTGTGTTTTTGTGTGGATATGTACACTGGGGAGCACAGGGTAGGTTGCATATGATATATAATGGAAGTGTTGCCAACAATCTGACCAGCTGCCCAGCTTCCTCTCCCATTTGGATACATCGGGAAACATTTTCCAGAATGTTTTCTCTATAGCCCCCCACCAGATCCAGTCCATTTGTAACTCAATCTTTCTTTTGCCAGCTTCTTGTTATTTATTGCTCTCAAACAGAGTCCTGATCCTCTTTACAGAATTTCTTTCCAACATTCTGTTAGGTTGGAAAGAATAAAAAGAATAACTTCTAGCTGTTTCTGTGCTTGACACAGTGGTCCACCCCAACTGCTATTTAAACAACTAATGCTGGATGATGGCAGTTTGGCATTTATGCTATTTTATCTAATTATGCCACTGTATCAGAAACACAGGAACTGGGACATGGAATGAAATGACTCCCTTTCAGTGCAAGCACAGATCACTTATTGAATGAAAGATAGTGTTACTTTACTGCTCTGGAGGTGGCATGCACTGCTTTCAAATTGTTTTTAGTTTTTTGGGTTTTTCCTGATTATTTATTTATTTATTTATTAAACCAATTCATATAGCTGCCCATCTCACCACAGGCAACTCTGGGCGGCATACAACAAAGGCCCTAAACAAAATAGAGGTTTATTAGAACTTTGTGCAATAACAAGCTGAAAAGTGATACTATTAACTTATCACCAGACAGCCTGTACTGTGGCAGATTCAGAATTGAATCTTCATCTGGAATATTCCTCAAACAAACAAGAAATTGGAGAAAAATCAAATACCAAAACTGGATGCATTGTTCAAAGTGAGATTATGCATTACTCGAGCTCCAAAAAAGCTCCACTTGAGAAGGAAGTCTTGTGCTCTCTTCTTTAAGGACCGGCCATTCTGCTTGCTTGCCTAAAAGGAGAAAATATTTTTTAAAATCCTTTATATTTTAAATCAGAGCAGATTCTACATCCCTGTTACTGTGTAACATTTCCTGAGACCAGTTCACTTATCTTTTTCTTATGGTAGCCTCCCTAGAAAACTGTGTGTTGACTAATGAAGACTAATGTATTCACATAAAGGAGATATTCACACCAAGTTCTGTTTCTAGCTACCTCCCTTCCATGAATAGCCTCTGGGCTATTTGGGAGTGGGAGTGAAACCCTTTTACTTCAGTGATGCTGAAACAGTGCACCACTGGCCTTATTTAAAAGAAATAAAAGCTCAGAAAAAAGTAGCTAGCTCAGGGAAAGAAAAATAGTTGTCGGTTTCTGTCCTCCCAAAATGGATGCTGACCTGTGATGGTAACATGATACAGATAAGCCCTGACAGGGCAATCCAATGGATTCCTATACAATATATTAAGCAATCAGGAATTTGAAACTAAATTTTCTACCCCAGAGAAGTTGTCAAAATATGGGTTGGGATCTTACTGCAGGTTCACAAGCAACTTAGAGGAGTTGCTTTTAAAATACTTTGCCTCAGGCATAATAATCAAGCTCTGACTTTTGAGTAATGTTAAATAAATGGATTGGCTTTCCATCTGCTTCCTTTTGTTAGCAGAGGCACAACAATTTTATGAATCACTAACAATATGGTTCTTATTTATGTTATAGAACTTTATTTTGTTTAGTATCTCTTGTAAATATTTGTGTGTCTCCAGAAGCTCTGTCAGTAGAGCACTTAGTAGTACATCCATAGCATTTGGAGCGTCTTATGTGTTAGTGAAATTCAGTATTTTAATCTGGTATTTTGCATTTCAAGCCCTTTGAAATGGATGGTAAGAAAAAAACTAAAAATGACCAATTCACAAGAAGTGATTTCTACAGTTGCTGCTGTAAAGAGCAAATACTGATAAAAAATAAATGTGGAACAAGAAATGAGAGTGGCTGTCTGAAAAATGAAATGAGATTTCAAGAATTATGCAAAAGTAAGCAAATTCATTTCCCCTCCCATTAATAAATGGGGTTTTACATTAGATTTAAAAAAAAAAATTCCAGTGAAACAGTAAGATGTATAATTATATCACTGTTTTATTCCATATACATAAAGTTTATTTCATATATATTTGAAATATG
This sequence comes from Python bivittatus, assembly GCF_059951505.1. NCBI lineage: Eukaryota > Metazoa > Chordata > Lepidosauria > Squamata > Pythonidae > Python > Python bivittatus. Next base: position 62,707,403 of record NW_028277030.1, on the reverse strand, counting down.
TACAGCATATATATTTCAAATTTGTTATAGCTGCCCAACTCCAATGGACTCCAATGGCAAGAAATATATATATTTCTTGCCCACCCTACCTCTAATAAAATCATTAGGTTTTTTTTTCACGGGGGGGGGGCCTGCCCATATCAATCCATCATTTTAGGGGGTCATGGTATTGCAAGATTTGAACCCTTGCACTATCCCTGTCCTCATCCTGTTGCCTATCCTGGTTGGGTGGATGTAATTTGTTTCAGCTAAATTTTGGATTCAGTATCTGTAGAAGCCACTTTTTCTGGCTAGAAAATTTCTACAACTGTATTTCATAAGCTCTGACAAGGAGGAAAAAAATCATGGAATTTCATACATTTGAAAAGGAGTAGGGAGGTAGTATTTAACAATGAAATTCAAAGGACAGTGCAAAGAAAAAAACCGCAGGACTAAATAAGTCCTTGCAGTAAATGTGCTTTAACTCTATCTCTACTTCAGAAAATCTCACAAGATCTGAATGCCATATATGCAAGAAAGCAAACATTCGTACATATCCATACCTAGCACATTTTTAGTTTTCCTCTCATGATAGTAGGCTTCAAGCAGGCCAGGCCCTCTCCCTATTTTCCTCATCTGGGACCTCACACATCCTCTAGAGCAGGGTTCCTCAACCTTGGCGACTTGAAGATGTGTGGACTTCAACTCCCAGAATTCCCCAGCCAGCATGAATTCTGGGAGTTGAAGTCCACACATCTTCAAGTCGCCAAGGTTGAGGAACCCTGCTCTAGAGCAGCTTTTTTGAACCTGGTGCTCTCCAGCTGTATTAGATAAAAGATCCCAGCATTCTCAGTCACATTTGGCCATTCTAGTCCAGCCCATCTGGAAAACACCAGGTTGGGGAAGGCTGTTCTGAGGCTTTCATGGTCTGAGAACCTGACTTGGAAATAGCCAGTTCACAAGGAGGTAGAAAGGAGATGTTGGGTGATCCCTTCTGAAGCCAGACTTCTGTCTCAACAGGTACATCTACCAATTCTATGATCCTTTGCCTCAGGTTTCCATTACAACCTACTTGTAATGGTATGTGGGAATGACCTTGGGAGACAGGGGTGGTGGGGTAGTGGAAAGAGAAGCAGCCTAGGGAATGATCAGTTAAATCCTTAAATCCTTATTGGGTTCCATATATGCAAAATATTTGATTGAAGTGCTGTGTTGAGTTTTAAATTGCTTCAGACTACTGGCTTATAAAACAAAGTTTTTGTAGTTGTAAACATGTTTTGTGCGTAATACAAAACTCTTCGTAAAAATGTTTTGTAAGCCATTTATGAGGGGTTTTACCCTGAAAGGTGGCATATACCTATTTCACATGTTAAACAGTTCATATGCTCTTTTTGGATAATACTCTAGCGCTGAGTAAGACATCAGACTTCAGCTGCTCGTGGTAAAGTTATAAAGTGCCACTTTCTCAAACAGCAAACAAAGGAAGACATTTGGTATGATGGAGAGGCCCTACTCTTTTTCACCGAACAGAAGGCCGAGGGCAATGGAAGGATTATGTGCTCTGTAAATCATTACCACTTACTCTGCTAATCTTGATTCATATAGTAAATTGTTGGGTACTTTTTTCCAGACATGGCTAGAAAGCACTGAAAATTGTACATTTATCCCAGAACAATGTTCCATAACAGATACTAGTGTTTTGGCAATTTTCTTCTACTGCTTTTTAAAATAATTATGATCTAAAGATTAGCTATACAGGCCTATCATTTTACTCTCTGATTTTTAATTTTTTGTAGAATGATAGAAGTTGTGTGAAAGTAGTGATTACTTTAGGGATGAGATATAACAGATAGTGCCTTCTTTTCCCTCACTGTTACATCTCTGTCTTTAGCCCTCTAGCTGCCCAGATTAACCCATGGATGTAAATCTGAAAAAGCTCCATCGGAAGAATTAAATATTGGAATTTAATTGATACACAGGAAATGAGGTAGGCTGCAGGTTGCTGCAAGAGAAGGCATATGCATACCCTTCAGTCCTTTTGTAATTAACATAAATGCAAGCTTTATATTACATTTTTTCTCTTCTTCCTCCAATTCAAAAGTATTCCCCCCCCCCAATCAAACTGTAGGACGGGGTTGAAAAACGTAAAAGAAATTTCAGCCAAGTTGAAATTGTTATTGTTAAGTTACTTTCCAATACTATGATCCAGACTATTTTTTTTTATGTATGCTCTTGAAAATATAAAACAATCCTTAAAAAAGCTATGAATGCTATTTCTATCCTATGAGGAAGAGTGCAACATACTGGAATGTCTTTATGTACGCTTTTGTATAGTACAATCAAATTACGATTAGTTTAAAGCATAAATACAGTGATAGATGAACTGATATAGATCTGGAGTGTTATGGAAATACACCCTTCATAATTTAATTTGGGCACCAAGGATGCCTTTCACCTTTAGGCAGCATACTCAGAGCTACTCTTAAAAAAGTAGATGGCACCAGGATAGAACAAGAAAAAAGAAATAGATGTGGCCCACACCAAAAACACTAAGCTTGATTTAAAGGACTTTAATGTAATCTTAATTAATATTACATTAATTCAAATACTGTTAATATGGATGTACTTAATAATTTTTTCCATTCTGTAAAAATTACTGTGTGATGGAAATTTTGGGTGGGGTTCTGGGAGCAGGCTTTTGAGGACTTTATGGAGCCCTGGAGCCTGCAACTGTGCATAATTGTATACAAAAGATTTCAGAAGGAGAAAGGATGCTGACCATAAGGGCAAGACCCAGAAAATCAGGTTATAAACAGGCTCCTTTGGAAGCCATTTATTTTCAATTTTTAATCTAAATGAAACTGTTGAAACTTACCTTAATAACTCTTTGCTCAACTACGGTATCCAGCCATTCAATAAATGATTCCACAGTAGCATTCTTCTTTAAGAGGTCCTTCAATTCTTGGAACACTGTAATAGAGTCATCTACCATGTAAAAAGGAAAATATGTGGTTGTGTTCTACTCTGAACAGGAGAGAAAGCCACTCACCCGTCATTATTAGTTTTGTAGCATGTAAAGAAAAGAAAAAGACAGAATTAGAGCAGTGGAGAGGAAATTAGTAGATAGAATTTACAGGAGATTCCTTGAGTTCATCAAGCTAACTTATATCCCAGGGAAATTTCATGTGATTTGGAAGATTTTGCTTTTATTCATAATTTACAGTTCAATCAATCTAGCTATCCAGTTTTGTTGTATATTCAAATTTTGCATCATAGGAATTGTTGCTAGGATTATGCATTTCCTTTTGCAAAACTATTTTGTCCCATGCTCATGGTGTTCTTCTTTGTAGAACTCATGCATTAAAGACTGAGTTATCAATCAATGGAATTATATTGTCTCTAATGCACATACCAGAATTTAGAACCTAGCTACATATTGCACACAGTTCCATGTTAACCAAACCAGAAAGCCAATGATATGGGGGAAATTATAGTAGGGAGACAGCAGGGTAGAAGAAAGTTAAGCTTTTCTTTGATCCTGCCACTTTTATGTGTATAACACCCCAATCAGGAAGTGGCTTTTTGGGGGGGGGGGGAGAAAAAGAGCTGCTAGGATTTATGTATAAGGATTTGTATATAATGTGTAGCTAAGGAGTATGAGTGCACATAGCATCATTACAGTTATATTTTCCATCTACTATTATTATGGCGAATGAGGAACTAACTCAAGGACTTGCAGGATATGCCACTATATTCTGGGATGAATACAGAAACTATGATGTCCCACTATCAACCATCAACCACCACTATCTGTAAGGATAAGAGAGGGAGTTTAGTGAATCCAAAATACCAGCAGTCATGTCCAGGGAAGAAGAAAACTGAACAGTCAATTAAACAGAGAACACCATACTGTCTACAAAAATTGGAAAGTATTTGTAACCTGAATTTTGTTTTACTAATGTTTTACTTACTCTCTTTAGAACCTCTACTTATTTGAGAAAAATCAAGCGACATTAGACATTTCCCCTGGATTTCAATGGGAATGACTTAAGCAAATATTTAAATTACTGAAATCAGTATAAGTTTAACGCCCTGGGTAGATTATGCCCTATAGCTACTGCATGTTGGTATACTTAAAACAATTTTAACAAAAATGTGCTATTGGTGGAACTATTTTAATTATCGTTATAGGAAAGCACAGTTCCTCCTTCAATCTATGGTTCTTCATGGAGTACATCTTCAAAATCTGTTCTAAAGATTGGGAGATTTTTCAGAGCCTATTTGAAAATGACATGGAGGTTGTAGGAAGGGAGGAGGAAAAAACCCTATTGTGTGAGTAAGCTTCCATTTGCATGGCACTTCAGTTCCTAAACCAGGAGTAGTACAATTATGCCTGTCTTGACATAGTTGGATTAAGTGTTTGAACCTCTGTGCATTAATTAACCTTGCCTATCTCATAGCAGTGAGAAATTTATTTAAACAGAATTTTAAAAAAGGAAGAGAAAAGAAAGAAATCTTTGTCAATTAAATAAGGAAACAAAAAAGGAAACCAGCAAAAACATTTAGAATCTTCCTTATGTGATGAATTATTTTCATGTCATACACAGAATGCAATAGTACAGCCAGACACAGATATATTAATAAAAATATAAATAAATCATAACTGGAGAAACATACGTGTTGATAAATTATTTCACCATATGTCTGAAATATCTATGCAGAGGGAGGGGGGAGGGAGGAAGGGACTAAAATTTCAGATAACATTCTCAACAGTATATAATCGAGTCTATCACTTTCCAAAGGATATCTCCTGTTTTATGAATTTTGATATTTGAACACTTTCAGGCCTCTTCTTATGCATATGTTAAATTATGGAAATTTCAGGGCCAAAGACAATTCTTTGCAGGCAGTGGGAAAGTGGATATAGAGCTGCTTATGACATTGAATTGAACTGGGAATGTCCTGCGTTCAGATATCTATAGATATTTCTGTAGATAAGTCCGTTTTGATGTGTGTGTGAAGCCAGCTTTGTTTTAAATTGGCTTCTAATGCAAAACAGAACTTACATTGTTTGATCTAGATACTTGATTTTCTCCCTTGCATTAACACAATTCATATTGGACATAAAAAGTGTAAGGTAAGTTGTAGTGTGCTTTTCACTATTATGGAACAGAATGAAGACCCTGGAACAGGTTGAGAAACACCAATCCTTTCAAATGTAAGCACAGGCTTACATTCAATGTAGCCCTCCACATCAGAGTCCAGGCTTCCTGAGACCGTGAGAAGTGCCTGAGATCCAATGCCATACAAATCAACCTTTTCAATATCGGCAACCATGGCATTCACTATATGTTGATCAAAGAGAGCTGGTCGCGCAATCTATGAAGAAAAAACAGAGGAAAAAATCCTGAATTTCTGTTGATGGAGGGGCAGTGGCATAGCTCAGCTGTGTTTTGAAAAAAATATTTTTTTATTCATTATCAGATATGGTTATTTCATATGCTACTTAAATGTTAATATTATGCAATGTATTAAATGAAATTAATACAAGTTCTTAAAAGTGCGATCAGATTAGTGACTAAATTTTAGCTGCCCCAACAGCAAATATGAGAGCCTATTTGGTTTAGTGGTTAAGGCACCAGGCTAAAAACCAGGAAACTGTGCATTCTACTCCTGCTTTAGGCACAAAGCCAGCTGGGTGACTTTGGGCCAGTCACTCCCTCTCAGGCATGGAAGAAGGCAAGGGCAAACCACTTCTGAGAAACCTTGCCAAGAAAACTGCAAGGACTTGTCCAGGCAGTCACCAGGAGTCAACACTGAGTCAAAGGCACACACAGAGAGACAGAGCAGCAAATACTGAATAGTTTTAAACTATTTCATAGAAGTTCAACAACTTGCTGCCTTAAGTAGCCCTGACATACGAATGTATTTTTTAGAAGAGACAAATGGTTTGTGGCAGGGATGTGTACCTCTCTCCTCTTATTTCCAAAAAGGCTATTATGCAGTGAATTGTACACAGTCCACAACCAGATGGAAGGGAGGTTGAGAAGAGAGCGCCATTGAGAGAGAGACAGAAGACAGTTAAAATGAGATGAATCCTTTTGGATCAGAAGTATTACAAACGCCTTCCTCCTTAAACTCTAATAGTACAACTTAACGATATAACCATTGTCAAAGAGTAAAATCTGTCAATTAAAAATGTATGTTCATATTGTTGTAATTTTTTTTTCACATATCAAATGTTTATATAGGCATTTTGCCCCAAAAATTCTGGGAGCATTTTAATCCAACATATAATTTCACACATTTTAGAATATATTTTTGGGTTTTGTTTTTTTTAATTAAAAGCTATACAGTGGTACCTCTACTTACGAACGCCCCTACTTTCGAAATTTTCGAGATACGATCAGCTCTGGCCCCAAACATTTACCTCTACTTACGAATTCGCCTCGACTTACGAGCCATTTTCCGCCCGTTCCACGTGGTCCGCGGCCATTTTTCCGCCCATGCCACGTGGTCCGCGACCATTTTTCCGCCCATTCCATGTGGTCCACGGCCATTTTCTGCCCATTCCATGTGGTCCGCGGGCATTTTTCCGCCCATTCCACGTGGTCTGCGGCCGTTTTCCTGCCCCTGACACGTGGTCCATGGCCATTTTTTCCGCCCTGCTGCGTGGTCAGCGGTCATTTTTCCACCCCGATGCGTGGTCCGCGGACGCCGGAACGGATTAACGGTAATTACATTGAACCTTATGGGAAAATTTACTTTGACTTGCGACCAACTCGACTTGCGATCAGAGTCACTGAACGGATTAAGTTCGTAAGTAGAGGTACCACTGTACTAAGAAATTGAGAAAAAAGAAAACTGTAAAAGATAACCGCATTCTGATCCATGTATCAGCCCAGGAAGTTCACTGCAAATCAGTGGACTTTAAAATGTAGACCAAATGAAATCCTTTGAATGCTTGGTATATACATGCAAAGTACTCTGTTATAATGCCTACCATGTGGAACACCATACCCCCCAAGATTTATTTGGCCCTGACCCTGCTGGTATTTTGTAAAGCCTTGAATACCTTGATGTTCCCCCGGGCATGGGATCTGTAGCTCAGTTTAGCCCATCAATATGATTCTGTGTTTCTATGATTTGACCTACATGGGCCTCAGATGCCATTAGGTCATCATCCTGTTATTATGTTATTATTAATTACTGTTTGTGTTTCTTCTGCTGGTTTTTTATTCCTATGTTTGCTGCCCAGAGTAGGCTATATAAATCAATATAATTAGGAATCCTTGAAATGTAGAAGCCCCAACTACATGAAGGTTAGAAATAGAGTCAATGGCACTGAAGTTCATACACTTAATATTCTGTCCTAAGAAAGAATAACCTTGTCTGGTTTTCCCCTAGGAAAGTGGGAAAAATAAAGAAAAAATCAAGAAAGACTAGGAATTAATGGCTTAGTCCACAAATATGGACTTTATCAAAATGTGATGAGGCTGAAGCAGGCTTCATCAGCATACATCCTGTGGCAGGAATGGGAGCAACTTACAGGAGTGACTTGCAACCTTCCCTGCCAGCTTCTCCATTGCCTTTGCTTGTGGGAAGCTGGCAGGGAAGGTCACAAATGGTGATCACGTGACTGCAGGACGCTGCAACCATCATAAGCGGGAGCTGGTTGCCAAGCACCTGGATTGTGATTATGTGATCGCAGAGGAGCTGGGACGGCCAGAACTTCGAGGACCAGTCATAAATACCACTCATTCAGCACTGTTATAACTTTGAACGGTCCCTGAATGAATGGTCATTAACCGAGGACTACCTGTAAATAAGTACTTTACATAAGAAGCAACCTGAGCTTAGCAGTGCTCAGTATTGGACTATATAGTCAGCTTGTGGTATAGTTTCAAAGCATTTCTGCTGGAAGCAGGAATTTCTGCAAATACTTTCCCTGAATACATATACCCTGAATTTATAAAATAAATGCTGTATTGATCATTACTGTAGCTCTACCTGGGCTAAGTGCAAAAAGGACGTCTGACGCTTCAGAGAAGATACAAATCTCCGTGCAATTGGTAATTTCTTTGCTGCAAGGTCTTCTGGTAGATTTTCTAGTGCAGAAATAACCCAGTGTTCCCAGCTTTTAGCAAAATTTCTTATATCAGCCAATAATCTGAAACAAACAAACAAACAAAAATAGAGTCTGCAATCTTATCTATAGAATGACACGGTTATGCACATGTTATATGATTTAAAAAAAAATCATTAAAAAAAAGTGATAGCTCAACACAAATCAGACTTTACAGTCTGAATTTAATGGAAAACTTGGTCCGAACCCAGAAACCAGATGTGTAAGACTGGGAACAAGAGCTTCCACTATGGTAAGCATCACTATAGCAAGTTTGGCCAATGCCACTGTCCCAACTTTAATTTCCACTGCCTGGTTTGGCACAGAATTACAGCAACAGATTTTGATTAGATCAATTGGCCACTACCACTGCATTCCCTTCCAATCTAAACTTCTGAAGTATTTTATCATACTTAGTTCTACAGCAGAACATAAAAGAATAGAGACAGAAAGTATCTCCTTCCCAGTAAAACGGGATACCGGCAAGGGTAAAATACTGAACCGCCGTAGTTGGCTCATGATGAAAGGTGAAGGGCTGGCACTCGCCGTTACCAAGACTGTTGCTATAAGCAAGCCAGCGAGGGAAAGTCTGAAGACAGCCTGACACATGGATAGTGGGATTTCAGCAACAGGGACCCTTTATACATGTCCATTTAGAATAGGTTTTAATAATGGAAAAAGGATTCAAGCTTCATAAATTAATATGGATTTGTGGGGAAGTGAAATCTAAATGAACATAAGGGCTCTACAGAACTGTCAAACTGTTAATCCTTTGGTGGTCCACAAAATACTTGATTTTTGACGACTTTGAAATGTCATCACGTAACTGCCAATCTCACACAATCTTATCAATAAATATTTCTCTACCTCACACAATGGCCACAAAAATGATATTATCAAGTTAAATAATTAAATAACGTTGCCTATCTCTAAGGAAAGGGCTCATCATTTGTAAGCTAAAGAATTTCCTGAAAGTTACAAAAAATTTATTTGGGGTGAGTCCCAAATGAGAATGAATGAGTCTCAAGGAGAGCTAAACTGATTTACAACAAGAACGATGAGGTCAGACGAAGCTCTGACTTCTCAAGAAATCCACTACACCCTTAGGGAAGACCATCTCTGCCATACAAATGATTGTGAGTATCAGTAGAATATATTACTAATCTTTTAAATAAAATGTACCAAATTTAGTCTTACTAAATGGTCCTATTAGAATGGTCTTACTGAATTTAGATGTTCAATACTCCTGTTTATACATCCTGCAATGCAGGACTCCAGTCATTGTTCCTTAATTTTCTGGATAATAATCCTGTGCATATAATTGCCATATAATAGCAATGTATAGAGCAGTGTTTCTCAACCTCAGCAGCTTGAAGCTGTATGGACTTCAACTCCCAGAATTCCTGGCTGGGGAGTTCTGGCTGGGGAATTCTGGGAGTTGAAGTCCACACAGCTTCAAGTCGTCAAGGTTGAGAAACACTGCTCTAGATACTTTCCTCTATCCCACTACTTTTTTTTTTTTCTCCCTGCAGAAAAAGCTGGGGAGATGCTAGATTTTTGAGAGCTGGAGAGTATGGATGTTTAAAATTCCAATTTTTACAAATAGTTTTTCTGCAGGTATATGAAGATGTCCACTTTTGAAAAAGCCACATTGTCCTCCTTTATAAGCTTGAATTTAACCCTCTTTCAAAACTCTGTGTCTTCACAAGTGCGTTCCACTGTTTAGCAGACTTGCAGATGTGTGGAGTTTTGAAAGTATGCTAAAGCAGGAGAACGCAGATAAAGCTGCTTGCCGAAACTTGCCACCTCCATCCTGCCATTACTGTTATGATTGACAGGTGATTTCTGGCCAGCTAGAGATATTCTGGAAAGGAGAGGGCAACAAAGCCAGAGGGTTTAAACAGTTGCTTTGTTTAACATGCCTTGCACATCAGAAATCAGGATACCACCTCTGGCCATGAACCAAAACCGAGTCAATAGACACAAGGATCAGCAATAGAGACAGCAAATTTTATGCTGGTAGCTCAAAAATGGGTGGATAGCCATTTAATGTGGCAGTGAAGAGAGGCTAAAAAAGATGCATCTTAACTTCTTTTTTAAAAGCCAAGAAATCAAAAACTAATCTTAGCTCGGTAAGGAAAAAAAATCCATATTTTGGAAAAGAAAACTTTCTCCACTGAATGGCATTCTCAAAAGCAATTCTCCTACATATCTCAATAACTGGCCAGGCTCAAGTAGGTAGTCCATTTATATTGAAGAACTGGCATTTTTCTTTTGTTAAGAAAATGACAAAAGTATTTTTCTAAGTTTTCAACTATTATAGTGCTGATGTTAGGTTTTCAACAACTTCATATACAGTGCTACCTACCCTTCTGGCATTTCTTGCATAGTTGCAGGGATGAGTACATCTGTAAGGACCTTGAATACAGAAGGAGAAAAATTAACATCTCTATAATGTCAGTGCATGGAATCAGGTGAATAGGCCCTGTTGCAACTTGGCTGCAAATAAAAATTCACTGCAAATAAGAATTCAACCCATTGCAAATAAGAGTGCATTAACTGATGACTCTCCTTGTGGAATCATACACATGACTCTTTGCACAGTACAGGATCTGGCAACGATATTTTGCTGAGTTCTTTAGTTCCCTCCCATGCTGGCTCACAGATGGTAGACTGCAAGTTTTACTTCAGTAATATCAGGCCCTTGGTAGAAGTGTATTTATGTGCATGTCTGGGATAGAACAGCCAACTGTTGGATGTGAGGTGCAAACCAGTCTTGAAGTGCTGGAAATGGTTCCGCACATTGCAGCCTACTAGATGGCAATCTGTTAGGCCACTAGCTAAAGTCTGAAAGGCCCTCAACTATATATTCCTTGATATGAAATAAAGGACGCATCCAAACTGTAACGTTTAAAGAATAAGTTGTCTGTTGAATCAATTCAAGGGATTTGGCGAAGCTACCAGCACAACAAGGTGCTTTGCTACGCAGCTATTTATTAAACACAGCTTCTCTTCAGAACATTAAATACGAATCAGCAGAAACTTCTGACTTCTGCTCCCCAGAGATGGCTTCAAATACATCTCAGGCAAGTTGCCTAACTTTCTTCAGTGGCCTGCTGAAGAAGTCGATGAAGCCAGGGCAAAACCAACATTGGATTTAATGACATTCATGGATCATTTATTTTAATTATTTCAGTATGATTATTTATTAGTTATTTAATAGTTCTCCCCACTGTTACATTAAAGAGTACAATTTGGTGGCAACCTGATTACAATGTATGTGCTGCCATGCAAAAATGATGGGTGGCTGTATTAAAACTGTATTAAAATGTGGATATGTTAGAAAAGGTCACATATAAAAACAAATATACTTTTTTTTTTTGCTTTTGAAAAATAAGCGCAAGACATTTGATGGAATTACATAATATGTGAATGCATCTACCACTGAATGCACCAGGTAAGACTGATCTACACATCTCTACCAATGTGTCTGTTTCCTATGTACAGGAACTTGTCTGCTTCTTTATTTGTTTGGCAGATTCAGTTTGGTGACCCACTCCTGCAATCTGAAGCAGTCAGTGGTGTCTCAACAAACCATGATTACACAATTAAATTCTTGCGTCCAACATCTGATGTAAGTACATTAAGTGGCAGTATACGCATAACATCATCAAGCATATTGTGCTGCTTGCCCTCATTGCCTAACCCAGTATTTCTCAACTGTGGCAACTTTCAGATGGGTGGACTTCAACTCCCAGAATTCCCCAGCCAGCCATGCTGGCTGGGGAATTCTGGGAGTTGAAGTCCACCCATCTGAAAGTTGCCAAGGTTGAGAAACACTGGCCTAACCCATTAAAGCGGTACAGCCTAACTTTTCCATATCAGTAAGAACCTGGTTTGCAAAGAAACATCTATCAATATGACAGAAGGTAACACACCTTATAGAGTATTGAGTCGCAAACACAGAAGATGTCAAGGATAACTGCATTTTCAAGCAGGGGAAGAAGGTGCTCTGGCATTCCTTGCCAGAAATGTAATAGGAAATGTTGGATCTAGGGAGGAGAGGTAGAAAGCAAATGTGAGTGAGATTCTGTTCATGCTCCTTGTATTAGGAACAGGTTGACACATTTTTCTAGGTCTTACCTCTTCAAAGTTTCCATTAATGGCATTGTCAAGGACACATTGACAGTGAGTTTTATACATCATGATAAGGGTATCCACCTATTTTAGGAATCAAAAATTAAAACAAAGTAACATTAAACAAACACTTTTGTTATCTCCTTCAGGAATTTCTTCTGTAACATTTTGTGTCTGCAGGGCTTTTCATTAGCATTTTTCTAGCTTTCTCCCTCAATGTACTAACATTATACTGTCTACATATAAAAACACTGCTTTGCAGTTATACAAGGCCAAATGTCACAGCCCCTGCCCTCTGGAACAGCATCCCTCCCCCCAAGAGATATGTATGGCTCCCACTCTTCACATGTTCTGGACGTCTCTTAAGACCAGCCTCTGCTCCCGGAGTTCTGTTCCGTTTCAGTTAGGGAGAGCCCCTGTTGAATTTTTTCCTGGATGTTATTTACGTGGTTTTGTCCAGGCAGTCATGGTTTCTTTAATCAAATTAATTACATTATTAATTAATTAATTAAACATTCTTTACATTAAATTAGATTTAAATATTGTAAGCCACACAGAGTCTTGAAATTTATTTATTTATTTATTTATTTATTTATTTATATTTCAAATGTAGATACCACCCATCTCACAGAAAGCGACTCTGTGTAATAAATCCAATAAATAAAATAATAACAGAACAGAACTGTCCAAATCTAATGCAAAAAGTGAGGGAAAAATATGCAAAACTGGACATACGAAACAGGAAGTTCCATTTAAAAATCAAATTCTATATTTCAATCTCCAAAATATTTTGGTAACTGACACTGGAATTCCATTTTTTAATATAATCCATAGTGATTATTGAAATGTATCATCAAATCAAGGAATTATTTCTGGTCCAGGTCTCTACTAACATTAATTACAAAATACATAAATAAAATCTTGATTATTATTATCAACAACATTCCTTTCACGCTAGGTTTGTCTTATGCAGGTTGGATTTAATTTAACAATTAAGTGTGTATTTTACATGAGATGTATACTTGTACTGTCCTAACATGGGTATTACACTGGATTTGGAAATTTGAATCAATTTATGTACTTGCATTTTTAATATTTTATCATGTACAGTATGTCACCTAGAGAATTGTATTTGTAAAACAAGGACAATCATTTTAAAAACATTTTGCATATATTTAATTCTTGAATTTGACAAAGCTATCAGTAGCAAGAAAATTATCAAAGGTGGGTAAGATTTTTTGAAATATAATTTCCATTTTGATATTTAAATAGCTTAATTTTTGGAAAATAACACTGCAGTCCTAGGTATATTTTCTAGATATAAATCCTATAGAATTCAATGGGATTACACTGGAACCTGATACACAGTTGCCTGGTTGTATCCCTCAAGAACTTGCAGTACTTCTATAGGTTGTGTAGTGTTGTTTCTGTTTTCACACACCTATTTACTTTCAGGGGGACATGACCAGACTGTAGCTCTCATAAAGCAACACATAAGGTACATTGAGCCCCAGTTCTTCCTATGAGTGAAAGTCATAAATACATGGTAGTATCTGCTTCCAATCTGACACAGATTTTCTTCAACACAGAAGTGCCTACATTTGGGCCCATTTTAGGGACCTTCCTTCAGCTGTACTAAAAGGAAGATAAGGAAGATTCCTTTAATGGATCACATATGTCCTTGTGGCCAAGTTTGCTATCGAACATGTTCTCCTCCATAGTACATATTAAGTACATATTATAGAGATGTTTGCAGTACACTCATTCAGCCACTCCTCAAAAGGATACTAGATTGTTCTATTGCCCATTTATTACTTCTAGACATTGATTCTTTCATTATATACAAGTTGTGTGTGGTGGCACATGAAATAAGGCAGGAAGCGATTGCCAGTAAGCACTGATTCAGCTGATTCAATATTTCTATTTTCAGCATAGTTCCTAGATATCTGGATTTCTTATTTAAAGACTTCCTAAGCAATAGAGAGTTATTATTTTAACCCAGTTGAATATCATTCTATGGCTAAGGCTAGGGTCAGATTATTTTAAGTTAGGTCTGTTTAGACGGTTTTTTCCCCCAGTGTTTTACAGATCTTAGACCTTTATTACAGATTTTAGCCTTTCATATGTATGTGTATATGTGTGTATAAACACACACACACACACATATACATATATACACATACATATATACATACACATATACTTTCGATTAACAGACTTATTTATTTGTAGCAAATACAATAAAATGAGTATTTTATAGTAAATACATTTTATGTATATACTTTAAGTAATCAATTTATTGACCTTTTGTATTCTTCTATATTTTATGCTGGTCAAAACTGAAATAAAATTGATTGGTTGATTGGTGTTTTAACACAGCATCCAGTGTGTGTGTGTGTGTGTCCATATGTGTATAATCATAGGGTTACAGATATTTTGAGTCTTATTTGGTTCAATAATTGTAAAATTAAACATTAAAGTTGGTTAAAAGACGTGTACATTTTTTCACAAAGACATAAAAGGAATCAGCCACATCAGGAGCACTATTTAAGACACATAGTGATGACTACATCATTCTCAAATGATAAAGAAATACAGGAGTGCTAACTTCTGTTCATTGACCAAACAAGAAGGGAGAAAAATCCACTTCCTAATTTGCTTCTGCCTTATCAGTGTTAAATTAGTCCATTGGTATTTTGAATGGATAGGACCCTTAACTATTTCTTTGTTTTGCCTTTGTCAGTACAAATACCATCTGCTTGTAAAATATTAGGCAACTCAATATGTAAATAATTCAACCACTGTTCCAATGGAAAGCCAGTTAAAGGGCGATAGTAAAGTTTTGTTCCCTCTATAAATCAGTCAAGTCTGTTTGATTACAGACATTTCTAGCTCTTTCATATCACTACAGTGAATCATTTGAGAGTAGGGGTGGAATAAAAGTACAGATTTAGAAATCAGTTTAGTATGCAAACACTTCACATTTTACCTTGTCTTTAGAGATACGCCGGTCCAACACAAGATGTTGAGCACTGGGGAATTCTGGAAGGAGGGTCCCAGTTTTGGAGCTTAAGGAATACTTCCGAGTAAACCCACCCTAAAATGTATGGAATCATTTACAAATGCACGTTCATAATATGCTATAATGATCGTCCTATTGTGCTGTATATCAGATTGTCAGATTGTCAAAGCTTACAGTATCATGTAAGCTTACCCAATATCACATGTGAACAGACTTCTGTTCATGCAGCCAAACTTCCTGTTGTTGTTATTCCCTCTGTAAGAATCCCAAACCTTCTCCTGCATTCAACCAAAGACTCCATCAGAACAAGAGGGTTTCTGGAACTTCAGCAGATGTTGCCATGCATGTATATTGGCACTGCCAAGTTTGCAGAGACCTTGGAGAAGTTATTCCATATTCACCATTTGGGCATTTTTGCTGGATGACCAGACTACTTTCTTTGCTCCTTCATATTGAAATGCAATTAATTAGAAATGCTTCCAAAAATAAACAGGCCCTATCCATACTCCCTTTCTGCCATGCATTTTTATACCAGCAACAAGTGTCAGGAAGACAAAAAGATACAGAATCTGAAAGATATTTGTCAACATTTTCATACATGCTACTTTCTCTCCCGTAAGTGTTCTTTTAAGATTCCTCATCCAGCCTTTAACATGTATGTATAATAATTTAATTACTGAATTGTACAAAACCTGAAGCTATTTGTTCAAATTTGTTTAAATAAACTTTCCAACCAAAAGAAAATCAAATTTTTACATGCATTATAATATCAGTAAGAGTTGCATAATGCATTCATCTTACAGGATCTGTAGATAAACAATGAAGAGAGGAAGAAGAAATAGAAGAGATCTGGGTGAGACCAGAAATGAAAATTCTAGGAATCACACACACACACACACACACACACACAAACCCTACCCACATTCCTAAACAAAGAGAATCCCATTAACATCTCCATTTGGTTTTTGGCCCACAGCAGATGTTCCCACATATGCTGAGGTACTGCCAGGTTTGAGAAGTCCCTCAAATAAGATATTTATTTTGAAGATCCATTCAGTACTGGCTTCCTCATTTTTACATATGGAGGCATCCTTTTCTTCCACAATGACGGAAACAAGGATGGTAAGTGAGAGCACGCCACCAGTTCCTGGAATTCTTAAGAAGTATTTTCAAGTCATGTGGCAGGGGCCCACTTTCTAGCTGAGCCAAACAATGAAAATTTTATTTTTATTTTTATTTTTATGTGTGTGTGTGTGTGTGTGTGTGTATGTATGTATGTATGTGAGTGTGTGTGTGTGTGTGTGTGTATATATATATATATATATATATATATATATATATATATATATTCAGATTTTCCTTTAAAAAAAAGCAAAGAAAAGGATTGGAACTTACTGATGGACTTTGGTAAAGGTCATAAAACTGAGTAAATCTCTTCTGAACATCCTTAATAACTGTACCATATTTCAGATCTCGTAATTTATACCATTAAGCCAAGAAGATAAAATATGAATAACATAAGACAAACACATAATTTGTTTAGTCGAATTATTCTTTACATTAATACACCCTTACATGTATCTTCTGAGTTTATTTCAGTTGAACATATACAGGCAGTCTCACATCTAATGTCCATTTAAGGTTAGCACTCTGCCTCCCAATCCAGAAACAGTTTCAATTAACAGTTTAGGTGCATTTCTTTTTATAGTAAAGAAACCAAGGTTATTCAAGCTATACCTCGCCTGAACATCAGGCTACTCAAACAGAGATAAGGAGCTAATGAAAGAAGTGATGTGCAGTTCCCATTGTATGTTGACATAAACATTAGGTCATTTAAAAGCTGTCATGAGTCAATATGGCTTCAGTTGAACAATTGCCTATTAGTATGTGGTGATTTTTTTTTAAAGATAAGAGCAATCTGGAAATATTATTTTCCAAGTGTATGTTAAAATACATTCTGGGAAATTAAGGAAATGGAAAGTAAAATGAAAGGGCAAAAGCACTGGGACAGCAAGGGAAACATTTATGCAATTAATACATTCACATATATGGAAATTTGTGCTCCAGTTTCATGTTTGACTCTTTTACCTCACTGCTGAGGGTAACTTTTCCTTCAAAAACATCTGCTACATGACAATGTGAGACTACATGGTGATAATAATATCAGTCCATTTAATCGCATTGTATCAATGGCAACACTAAGGGCATTGTTCTTTTTCCCTCAGACAGGAGTCTATCAGCATAGGATTTTCCAAGATCAGGGAAAGTGTTATGATGTGTCTTTTAACCTAAGTTTGTTGATGAAACATTTCTTTAAAAAACCTCAAACATTTAATTAATACAAGTAAGATTAGCTTCATTGGCTTCGATTACAATATCCGGATGAAAATCTGACTCCAGAAGTGCTGGGAACACTGCAGAGCCATTTTGTGAGTAGCACAGAGGACAGTGAATGGGGGAGAAATCCATTCATTCTTTGGCAAACAAAAATATCTCCTGCTCGGGCAGCAGACCATCATCTCTACTGCATGCACCTCCCAACAAGAACAGGAGCTACATAGGGCACCCTACAAATCATAACCGTATTTCATAAAAATGTGAAAAAGGAAAGGAAAATCTTGGCTTTGTACTTTTCCTTTATTTCTTCTCACTCTTCATATTTTTTTTTTAAATCTTTAACCCACACTGGCTGGACTATGGGAGTTGAAATCCAACCCAACTAGAAGGTAGCCAGCTGGAGAAAGTTGTGTTTAACCATTCGTATCTCTAGACAGCATGAGTCTCCACTTGATCTTGAAAACTTTCCATCTATATGAAGAAATAGCCTGGATATATGGACTGTGCAAGTGGGAAACAGCTAAATTCAATGGCAAACCACTGTTTGGCAAGGGGAAGGACACAGATTCAATTCCATACATCTCAAAGCACGGTGAGAAAAAATAAATATTGGCTAAATAAGCCAGTGGTTTGTCTCAAAAACACTCAGGCAGCTTCCTCAACTCTTCTGTTTCAAAGTGTGTGGGACTTCCAGCATGGAATAACCAGAGATTTGTGTTTGTCAGGTTTTTCTCATTACTGCACATCTAATAGATCAAATAACAAAGTCGAGGGTACTCACCTCATTTTTCAACTTGCTTCCAGAAAACCTTGGAAAACCAAAATATTTTACTTATACTTCAGAAAAGAATGCCACATTAGCATCAAATACCAGATTATAAGCAACAATATTATCTCTGCAAATATCTATAGGAATAGTTATTTTTATGTCTAGAATGTATAAAGGCACTTCAGATCTATGTTGGAAATGTGAACAACAAGAAGGGTCATTTTATCATGCTTGGTGGACGTGTAAAAAAACTAGAAAATTTTAGATTCAAATACATACACTGATTCAGAGGATTTTAAAGATTAGTATATAATTGAGATCAGAAGTCTCCCTCTTGGGACTAATGGACAAACAGTTGGAAAAAGTCACGGAACTTTGTTTTTGTATATGATAACCGCAACGAGATTATTGTATGCACAAAGAAGGAAACATTGGGCAATACCTACAATGGAGGAGTGGTTGGTGAAGATGATAGAACTTGCTGAGATGGCCAAATTGACTTGTTTGGTTAGAGATATCTACGTTTATTGCTGAATGGAAATCCCTTATGGACTTTTTGCATAAAACAGAAAAAATGAATTTATGATTTATGATTTTGACAATTAGACAGGATAGATTATAGAAAGAATAGAGTCATGATGTAACTTTAGAGAAAGAGGTAAATTTATAATTGTACTTTGCTATAAAGATCAGAAGCCACTTTATATATTTTTTCTTTCTTTTCTATTTTTCTTTTTTTCTTTCTTTCTTGCACTTTTAGCTCTCTCTTTGATTTCTTTCTTTTTCCTATTTCTTCCTTACTCTACTGTATATTCATTTGTATTATTTGTACCTTTGTTTTAAAATTTTTTAATAAAATTATATATGAGAAAAGGAACAGTTAATTTTAGACAATGAGGCTTTTTTTTTTTTTCATTTTTGAACCTTCGTTAAAAACTATTAGGTTTGCAAGATGGCATAATTTGAGCCCTTGGAAAAAATTTTGCAGAATTGGTGGGTTTGTGGCAAAGCCATTTTAATTCAGTCCTAGAGAATAATTCTGTCCTCTGCTTCACAATTGTAACATATGGTGGTTTTACTACAGTCCGTGCAATCATAAAGCATTGATATGACATTTATTTTTATATATACTGCATATACATACATACCAAGGATCTGCTTTTTTTTTTTTCTTTTCAAGGATACTGGCTCGTTAAGAGATGGAAAGTAAAACCATTTTTATCAGGCAGAAGATGCATGCAAATGTCTATTTGGCTTTATATGGGGTGATCACACTGGTAAGCAGCCACCCTTTTATAAGCAATGCCTAATCTTACGAAGATCTGAGAATCTGCACACAGAAGGTTTATTCATACATCAAGTGAGCAATTCGTAGTTGCTTGAAATTGCTTCACATGCTAGTTTCTTGCCTGCAATATGGTGTTTTTGCACAGCACTTTTTATATCACTACACATTACTTCAAAAAAGCAGAACCATTTAGACATCACTAAATAATAAGCGGTCATGTGATGAAATTTCAAATGATGTACATTAATGTATAGACTGGTCCTGATTCATCTTTGTTCATCATCCAACAGTTGATTGGTTATACTTTTGAAAAAGTTCTTTTTTTAAAAAAAACTATACCTTGTTAAACCTTTCCCAGAGTACACAGAATGATAATATGCACTGCTTTCTTTAATGCCAATTCCGTAATAGTGATATCTGTAAAGGGGGAGAAGACTTATTAACAAAGACACATAAAACGCAAGCCCTAAACTAAACTGTGAACTAACGACCACAACTTCTACATGTTGATATAATACAAAATGTATCAATTCCTTGTCTTCTAAGACTTAGAGAACAAAAGCAAGACCTAACTGCCATGTGTATCATAGTTACAATTTGGTCCAAAGAGTCTTTGGGAACCACAGATATGGAAAAATAAAACCCTAGCTCATATATGATATGGAGAGCCAACAGGAAACAATTTAAGGAGTATTTCTGGGACAATAAAACATATCTGGGATTCACACTAATTCCTACAGAAACAAATAAATCAGGCACATTCACTTTCACTTAGTTTTTTATTTTGTCCAATCTTATTATGTCTAATTACTAGATCATTCCCCCCTTTTTAATTTAAGAAGCCTGTATGAAAAATTACATTCGTGTGTTTATGTGTGTGTGTGTGTGTGTGTGTGTGTATCTTGCTCTCTCTCCCCCCCCCATATACAGACACACATCTACATATATACAAATGTACACATTTTTATAAGCAGTTTCCTTAACAGTTTGGTTTTCTGCATACCTTTTCCTAAGTGAATTTTATACACATTCTGTGAGTGGAAGCTGTATCCCAAAATTTGGGAAATGCAGATTTCAGCATATACATATACATACACACATACATACATAAATGACAGAAGTACACATTCAGTGCAGTTGTATTTGTCCTTCAGCTCAAAATTCTGCTTTCAAGACATCTGGTGACTCTCTCCACCTACATGAATGACCAGCTCTTCTAATTCAGGCTGAGACATAGCAGAGACAATAACCATCTTAGGAATCCCAGCAACTAACACTTTCTCTTTCACCTGTGCTTCCAACATCAATGCTCTTCCTCTAGCTTAGCCCCCATGCACCCCCTACGATCTCTATTCTGTCCATTACCCTCTTGACATTTCTGCATTCCAGCTAATGAACATCTTAGTGTTAAAGTACAGCTAAGCTCAATTAGACATTATCAAGGGGAAGGAAGAGCCAGACATCCATCTGCTATATCCAGTGGCAATGAGGGTGAGGTTGCTTCATTTTTCTGAACTTTCATGAAACTTCAGTAGAAGAGAATGCTAGTCAGGTAATGAAACGTCTGCAAGCAAACAACCAAGCTCAGAGAGCACCAAGGACTTCACAGTTTATATGAAACTGTTCCATTTAACCTGAGGCAGGGGTTTTTCACAGCATTTGCCATGTATTTATTTATACAGGTAGTCCCTGGATTAAGAACACCCAGTTTATGGATGACCCATCATTAAAAATGGAGCTTACTGTAGCAAAATTTGAGTTAAATACACAATGGTTCAAGTTAATTACACAATATTACTTATACAGTATTATACAATAATACAATAATATTGTATAATACTGTTCTGGCAAACAGATTTGACTTAAGGACAGACCTTGGGAACGAAATTTGTTCTTAAACTGGGCACTACCTGTATATCAGATTGTTAACTCCTACAATTGCCTTCACTGTTTTCCTTTTTTAAGAATCAGAAATGCAACTTCTACTTTCTGGGGGGCGCAAACCTGGTAATTGTAAAATGGAATCACAGAATCAGAACTGGAAAGGAATTTGAAAGTCACTTAGCCTAGCATCGGGGTGGGGTGGGGGGGGGATGGAGTGGATTTTGTATTGGGGTTTTTATTTTTGCAAGCCGCCTGGAGTCACCGTGAGTGAGTTGGGTGGCCATATAAATTGTTTAAATAAATAATAAAATAAAATAAATAAATATGTGACAGATGACAGTCCATCCTCTCCATAAACCTCCAGTGAGCTTAACTGGAGACTCCCTCAAGCTTACTCTGGGCCTTCTGCTAGCAAACCATGCACACATTTGCTGAAGTCTAGAAAGCAGCAGCTTATCTTTGCAGGATGACCAGAGGCATATTTCTTACCAGTTTCAGATAATAAATGTTACTCCAGACAGAACTGGAGGTTCACGTGATGTATATATTTAATTATTCTCCACCCCTTATTCTGTGCCTTTAAAACTATTCCTACATACACATGTGTGCACACACAAAGCATGACAGAGCAATAATAATATTCTCTCATGAAACTTATACATCTAAATTCTTATTTATTAAACAGACACACATATGAGTTGTTAAGGGGCTTATCCTTTTTGGGTCTATTGATTCTTCCCTGACAACATATCCTGCAGATTCATTATCTCTCAGGCCAGTTAAGTTCAATTTCTAATAGTGATACAAGGCTGTAGAAGGGTCACTGTAGACAGAACCTGCCAATTCCTTTCAGGGAGAGATGGCAGACAGACCGAAAAACAGCCTGGAAGTATTTGTAGGGGAGGATTAATGTTATGGGAAGGGTGGAGTATCCCTTCCAAGACATTCAGTGTAGACACCAAATATGGGGGGAACATGAGCTGGGTTGAGAGAAAGATGGATGCAGTAATAGGCAATGGAAGCATAACAGAAGGAATTTTTCCATTCCAAATATCATTTTTGAAGTTAAAGTTGGAGCCATCCCATCTCACTGGGAGAGATATATGAAAACCAAAAAGGGCTGGTTACTCAAAACTCTTAAGAATCCACATTTTTATTCTAATTTAAGAAGAATTCCAGGTCATTGTGTCTCTATATGGAACAGATTTTAAAAACAGTTTTTGATAACTTGGTTGAAATGGTTAAGGCTCCCTTCCAACTTTTGGAATTGCACCATCTTCCTACCCTTTGATTCTAGAACTAAAGACGGAGCCAGAGATGGATTTGCATAACATTACAACAAAGTTATCTGTTTTATCTTCTTCTTCTTGTTTCCATATAGCCTTCCCCAGTTTGGCACTCTCCAAATGTGCCGGACTCCTGGTTGGGAATCCAACTCATCTGCAGGCTATCAGATTGGGGCAGGGTATTTCAGTAGACGCCCCAAGAAGTGATCTGAGGTCAACAAAGAAAAACTTCTCCATCTTTTGCAGCAGCGCAGAAGAATGAATTTCAAGCTCATCTGCTGAATTCCTCATTTTGTACAACTATTAAAGGCATAACATGGACATCTGAAGTCAAGAAGAGTTTTGAAATGAGCATTTGAATCAAAAGTGCTGATCTTTACTGTCTCTTTATGGATCAAACTGAAGCACTGCAAGTAGCAGAATACTTGTTTCCCTGTTCTACCATATACATATCCTTCCTGCTAATCCTTTTTAGGGTAAGTGATGTTATGTAAAATGCAGAAAAAATGTGAAGTAGCAAGCAAAAAAACAAAAGACAGAAAAGGCAGAAGGGAAAAAGAGAAATATAATGACATTTGGGTTATATCAATACCATTCACTATACCTCTCTGTGCCTTTCTATCCTTGCAAACCATCCTTGCTTCTACTCCATCCGTACACCATTTCTTGCATTTGTTCTTTAAACTTCTCATTTGTTCTTTTTAAGGATCTCATTGACTCAACCCAACTGGAAATTTCTCAGGCTTCTGCTTTGTTCAACTCATTCATTTTTCCTTCATATATACAGTGCTTTACTTTTTATATTACCAAACCTTTCAATGGTCTTCTTTCTTACTGGTCACTCACTTTTGAATTCATTGACTACCATTCATTCTTGATTCTATTTCATCTTGTTTTACCACACACACACCTTAAGTACCCTTCGTCCACTATTTATTTTTATTTTTCCTAACATGCCAACTCTCATGTCTATATAACAGCATGGCATGCTTTTATACATAACTATTTTGCTACTTTCAACAAACATTAATTCCTTACACTGACCACATACTAACATTTCCCCATCTTTAGCAAACATTGTAACATGGAACACAAATTTATCTAAGTGCTGTATTTTATCTATTTGTATATAACTTGAAATCGTTCACTCTGTTTTCCCTTTCAAACACAACTACTTTGGTTTTGGTACATTAATTTGCAGATCCATACTCTTCATTCCATTATACAATCTACCTAACGTTCACTGCAGATTATTTATGTTCCCAGCCAGTTACATGCATAAAAAGTATGCATATTTATATCCCCAACCAACACCTTTCTAATTTCACCATACGTATTTCTTATACATTCATTCATAAATACATTAAACAACTAGGGGCAACATCAAATATCCTTATTATACTCCTTAACCATTCCATTTATTGTCAGGCTTGTTTTACTTCCATCATATACCACTCTTATCACATTTAACTGCCAATCTTCAGCTTCATATTTATGCAACTCATTCCATAATTGAGTCCTGTTCACATAAGTATATGCTTTTTCTAAATTAACACAGATAAAATAAAGTTTCTCACATTCATATATTTCTTGATGAAGAGCAAAAATCTAATCTGCATATAGCTTGCCTAGCCTAAAGCTGCAGTGCACTTCCCAAACCACATCCATATTTTAACATTCCTCCAGGTTCACCTCTTTCCTTTCAGCCTTATCATTTTTCAGTGCTTTCACAGCATTCATGTGATGATGTACTTCATCATTTTTTCTTGGATATTAACATTTATAGCATTTGTTTCAATTCTACTCTTTAGCATATCTCCATAATGCCCATACAAATCTCTAAAGTATACCTTCCAGTGTTCCCTCACTTCATTTTCACTCCAAATAATTTTATCACTTTTATTTTTTAATTCCATTCACTCTGCTGGCTGCTTGTTAGTTTCCATCAAAATCACCCCGCATATTCTCCTCCCATTTAATGTTAAATGTTTTTTCTTAACTCCATTCTTTGCAAACAGTTTTCCTTTCTATAGACATTATTCAGTATCTTTCAATTTCATATTTTCCAGCAACCATTTTCTTATGTACATTTTTTCTCACACATAACCTCTTTCAATTCACTTTCCAGTACTCCACATGCTTTTATGAGACTCCATAACATATTTTTTCCCCACTGTTACTTCTGTCCATTTTCCATTCATTCTACTTGGAGATTAAGCTATCTTCTAATCTTTCTTCATACAGGACTTCTACTTTCTCTTCCAATAGTTGCTCTATTTTCACTTTAGTTTTTTTTCATTTCTTTCCCTTTCTTTTAGATTTATTTTTCCCCAAATCCACTGTTTAACATTACTAAAAAAAAAGTTCTGTTCCACATTCAGAACCTCTCATTATCCTTGTAATCTTCACTCATTCTCTCAGCCTTTCTTCATAAAAAAATCAAATCAATGATACTTTTAGACTGCACATGAATAGATTTATGCTTACAGTACATGTTCAAAACAGACCTTTATCTAGGCAGATACTCACCAGGTAATCACCATACTCATTCATTCTTAGGTCTCCAAATGGCCCAATCACTTTTTCTGTATTCTTTCATTTTGTTCCCAATCACCCATTTATGTCACTTAATAAAATTACGTTTACATTAATGATTATATTAATTCAGAATTTCATTCATTCATTCATTCATTCATTCATTCATTCATTCATTCATTCATTCAATCACTCTAGTTATATGGTTACCCATCTCACAAATATGACACTAACATATTGCTAACAACATGTAAGAAACAATAGGGAAAAAAATTAACAAAAGGTAAAAGCCTACAATGGTCACTGAAGACAAACCCAAACAAAACAATCAACAAAATCTGGCTGGGTGACCTTGGGTCAGTCACTTTCTCTCAGCCCTAGGAAGAAGGCAAGGGCAAACCACTTCTGAAATGTTGCCAAGAAAACTGCAGGGACCTGTCCAGGCAGTTGCCAGGAGTCAAAATTGACTGGAAAGCATATCTATCTATATCTATATCTATATCTATATCTATATCTATATCTATATCTATATCTATATCTATATCTTGAAAGAAGACAGCTAGGGAGAAAATGGGGGTGGAAATATAACCAAAAGTAGAGTTTGGGAAAAAGGACTGGGAACTCAGTTCAGTTCTGGTACTCAAATATTTCAGCTCAGTATTCCGTAATCAAAAATATATGTTTTGCAAAATCTTTGGGTGGGTGCCAAGAAAAAGAAAAAAGTAATAATTCCTGCAGACCTAAAATTTATCTATCTTGGATATATTGTTCACCTGAACCTCTCTTACTAAACAGACCTCTGAACCATTACATTTGTTTAATTAAAATATTTCTATCCCAACTTACCTAGTACTCAAAGCAGCTAATAACAATTATTAAAACCATACCATATATAAACTAAAAACATTTGACCAGAAGTTTAAAAGCATCAAAATTATACTTGCATCTACCACCAAAGACAGTAGAAATTAAATTAGGTTTTCACCTTATATTTGAAAACAGAGAGTGTTAACCCCTGATGGACTTTCAGGAGGTTGAGTATGTGACAGCATAACAAAAAATCCTGCTTCCATGAGGATTTTGTAAAGCTTGTCTCAAAGAAGAGATGTGCTTTGCACATTTCAAAATTTTCCTTGGGTCATTTTTTTCCTGGATCAGCAGAGGAACGGTGAAATGTTTGTTTTCAACTGAGTGAAATTGACAAGATTTCTACAGTACTAATTTCCCCCTTCTAGCTCAAGGGACTAGAAGAATGGTAAATTCACCATTCCACCATTCACCATTTTTTCACCTGTCCTCAACAGGCCACAGAAAGGAACGCCATTGGTGCCTGCTTTCCTGGCATGGGTGGGAAGGAAAAAGAAGCACGAGAACCCATCCGTCAGGAGCTGGGTTAACCATAGTCTGGAGAGAGCACCTGGCTATCACTAAGGCAAAAATGGAAGGAGGAGATGAGAAATGGAAATGGATTTAAGGCTGGAGTGTGGAAAAACCCACTGTCTTTACTCCTATACTTATAGGGACTTGTCAGGTAGTACATAGAGAATAGCACCGGAGCACAGAACGAGGGGGGGGGGAAGTAATTCATCTCTTTGCTCCCTGTGCCTCTGGCATGCGCTATAGGGTCCTTTGTCTCTACATATTGCAGAGCATCACAGAGAAAGACAAAATCTCCTTCTTTCCTGCTCCCTGCGTGGTGGGAAAATGTCACAGAATCAGAATCATATTAAACTGACTCAAAAAACATCCAAATTATTTCATTTCTTAGGGGCAAGAAGAAACAACTCTGCTCAAAGCTCCAACAAATGGGGTGGAGGTCTTTACCCACCACTCTTATATATTTGAGTTTTAGATATTTTTTCTTAAGATGCACTTAGTATCAATAGCATTCTACAGAGAGATGTCATGTATCACACAGAAGACACGCAGACGTACACACGTGCATACAGCAACAGATTTAAGATGAGGTGGGAAAAGGCGACCCAGTTACAGGTAGAAAAAGGTAGGCTGGATCTGTTTAATTTGTATTCGTTTGGAAAGAAATAAGAGCAGTGATGCTAATTTTTAGCCTTCTCATTAAAGCTTCCAGGAAGAAAGAAGCCAAGCTGATTTTTCTCACCCTCCTTTCTCCATGTGCAGGAACATATGTCCCTGTGCTGCAAGCAAACCTGACCAGAGCATATGCCAACACAAATGATAGCTGATAAGGCAATGATATGATTAAGCTGCTCAGGGACTTGCAATAACGCGTTATCGCAAGGCCAGCTGCCATATCAGTTTTATTAACCCACTAAATCACTTTTAATAAATAAGATAATGCCTTTCAGAAATGGTGGAAGGAAGTTAAGATTTAGCAGTGATCAAAGTCTGCCCCCAAAATTAAATTGTAACTGGAGCTCACGGTCCCCAAGGGTGTATTCCCTGACCCATACACATACTACCTTCAAAGGAAGACCCTCCAGCACTGCTGAACTTGGCTCTCACTCAGAGCATGTTAGATACCACAAAACTCTACAACTTAATTTAAGCAGGCCTAATTTATTCCTCTCATTAATTTCCCCTGGGTTTATATGCACTCAACTTTCTCAGGATTGGCATTATCATTGTGTATGATCTCTGGTGACTCCCCTTCCTTGGATTTCCAACATTTCAGCTTCATTTAATTGTACTCTTGATGGAAACATTATTTGCTGTCATCTAGTGTTGGTCCAGCCTTTTGCATTACAGATCTAGTAGCCTTGCTCTTTATTTTCTCAAACTCTTTATCTTCTTCTTCACCATCTTCTTGCCCAAGTCCCTTTATTTTGTCCTCACACCTCATTTTGTCTGCTTGTTTGATAGTAAGAACTAGCAGCTAAAGGCAATGGATCTGGTAATAGCCATGCCACACTCTACTGAACATCCCCTGATGTCTCTATGAAGGAATTCTGCCTGAAACTCCAGAAAACACCTGACAATAATTTGTGACAATTATAAGTTAATTTTTTTTTTTAATTGGCCCTCCCTGGTGCAGAAAAGATGGCCAGCTAGAGAGTACAAATGAAAAATTCGGGAAGTGCCCTATCTTCTCCAAGCACGAAGATACTGGACATTCCAGGCATTCATTCTGTTTTTAACTCAAGTCTCACATCTTCTTCCTTCCACTCAAAAGAGAGTTCCTCCAAGTTAGTAATCATTAAACACACTACCAATGCAATAAATTCCTCTATCATTATAAGGCCTCTGTTGTAGGTAGGAAATGAGCACCTCCTGTTCCGCAGGTATTGTCTGGCTCCAATCCCTATCACCTAAAGTGTACGCACACTGTTTTGCTTAATCGTACTATTGTGAATGTGAGATTCTTGCACTCATTCAGTATCTAAGATGCTGGCCTCATTTTCTTAAATGATAATGTTGCCTTATTGCAATAGCAATCACCAATATTCAATGAAGACATGACTGATGATAGAGCATGATATGGAGGTAAGAGCCAGGGTGAAAATTACATGTTCTCGCCTTCCAAAAAAGTGTTCATAAATTATCCCAGAAACATTTTTTTATCATTTTCTCACTACCCATTTGCTGGGGAATGAACTTTTTTCCACATCCATTTAATTCAAACAACTTCATGGCCAGGAAGTTCACACCAGGATTTTCCATAATTAAAGCAAACTGGGTGACTTTGGGCCAGTCACTTTCTCCCAGCCCTAGGAAGAAGGCAATGACAAACCACTTCTGAAATCTTGCCAAGAAAACTGCAGGGACTTGTCCAGGTAGTCACTAGAAGTCAACATTGACTCAAAGGCACCAAAAAAAAAAAGAAAGAAAAAAAAGTAAACATATGAGAGCTTCTGTATGGAACTATCACATTCTGAGTGATATTTCTATCACCTCACAATCCCTTCCATTGCATCTCACATATTTCTGGAAGTCTCAACTCTCTATAAAGAGTTTTCAGGGATTATAAGGGTCTGGAGCATGTGGGAATTGGGAAATTATGGTTTCCAGCAAGCAAAGTCAATACAACTTGACAAGAAGCATGGAACTTGGTATACCTTGCTATACCCTTTAGAGGAGCCTTTCACAAATCTGGTTTTCCTTCAGATATGTAGACTTTCAACTTCTATAATCCCCTAGTCAGCATGAGGTTTATGCCTCCTGGAGAATTCATAGAATCATAGAATCACAGAATCATAGAGTTGGAAGGGACCTTGGAGGTCTTCTAGTCCAACCCCCTGCCCAAGGCAGGAGTTTTCATACCATCTTGGACAAATGGTTGTCCAACCTTTTCTTGAAAACCTCCAGCAATGGAGCACCCACAACTCTGGGAGGTAAGCTGTTCCACTGCTTAATAGTTCTCACTGTCAGGAAATTCCTCCTTATTTTCAGGTTGGATCTCCCTCTGACGAACTTCCACCCATTGCTTCTTTGTGGGAATTGAAATTCATAAAAATGTGGACACCACCAGGTTGGGATATGTTACTCTAAAAACTGTGCTTCAGCTAATAACCCATTGGAATGCCACCTGTCTGTACCAAGATCGCATGGCTTTAGCTAAATAGGCATGAATTTAAAAAGTGTGGCTCCTAAGAACAAGATGTGGAACAGAACTTACTTTGAATGGCCTCTTGTGCCCAGCCGTCTAGTGGTGAGGAGAGGAAATTTCTGGCGAATTGTCTAAAGAGAAAGTCAAATAGTGAATACTTGAAACTGGTAAATTCAAAAAGATTTTATTTTTTTTCTCTTAGAACATCTGTTCTAATTGGCCCATCAACACAAATCACAACATTCCTAATATTTAGGACCAAGGTAATTTATTAATATGGCATGCCTCTTGCATTATTGTAGGAGAACTAAAAAGACCAGTGGAAAATTCTTGTTTTATCTGAATTGTGGATATAAAACTATTGATGATGTTTTCTTAATGTTATTATATCTACCAATGGTGCATTCTAAGCAGGGAACATTCTGTTAGAAGAGACTCTAGTAAGGCTGAGTCTCCATATCCGATGCATATACCATCTAAAAACTATTGTTCCTTTGCCTATTTATTTATTTAGCTATATGTAAGTCTATGCATGAGTAATTAATTATGCGAGATTCATTTTAATGATCAGTGACAAATCAGCATGAGCATTAGAAAGTGGGAACTGCAACAAAATATCATGCTCCAGTCAAAGGTACCAGACACCCAACCAGCTATACTATTCCAAGGAGATGCTACTCCATTTCCTCCATTTTTGTTTTATTTTGTTTTCTGTCCCTAACAATCAACATTCTGGGCGTACTGAGCATCCTCACAGGATTTTTTCCAACTTCAGAGTTTTTCCCCAAAGGGTTTTGTTTTTACAGTTCTCCTAAGCTTACAGATACCTCCCTCTTTTGTATGAGGGATGTTGTCTTAGTTGTACAAGAACTGCATTCAGAGGATGGGGAAAAACTAGTCCTCTTTTTAAATAACTCTATAATGTAGGATATGATACCACCAAAGCTTATCAAAGGTATACAGTATTACAAAGAAATTACCTTCTCTGAAATTACCTTCTTTTTAAGAGAATTTTTTCTTCCCCACAACATTATTTTAAAATTCAATTTTATTTTATTTGGCTTTATTAAAAATTATTCATATTGAACTATCTTTTCGTAAACTGCTCTGGGAAGACCAGGGTCTTGGAAAGAGGTAAAAGATGGAATGAATGAACACGAATTTATTGTGTTTCTTAGAAACTTGCTTAATATCAGAATCCAAGCAATATCCCTGTAGATATGCTTTTCTGGGTGGGTTGGATGGACAGACAGACAGACAGACAGACAGACAGACAGAGGTAGCTATGTGATTCATACTTCTTTCATTCTACAGTGCCATTGTAGAGGTGAAAAATAGTGACCAGGCACCTGGAGCAGAATTCAAATGATGAAAAATGTAATAAGAGAACACATCTACACTACAGGCTTCATGTACCAGCTCTTTAGCTTCCCCCAAAGAATCTTAGAATAAAGTTTGATGGGGGTGGAAATGAATAAGACTGGGAAAGGAATGACTATCAGTCTAGAACAGTGTTTCTCAACCTGGGTAACTTTAAGATGTGTGGACTTCAATTCCCAGAATTCTGGCTGGGGAATTCTGCTGGCTGGGGAATTCTGGGAGTTGAAGTCCACACATCTTAAAGTTACCCAGGTTGAGAAACACTGGTCTAGATGAAACATGTGAAATTGTTATCACAGAGATTCTCAGTGAGATTTCAGGGATTTCTTTTTATATTGCTTGCCTGAATTAGCATTTCTCACTGTATGCCATTCAAATGCAAAATCTCCACACTTAAAAATTCATCTTTTGATCTTAAAAATAGTCTCATTTTTTTCTATGACATGAAGAACGGGGGTCAAATAACTTTGCCCAAATGACATATGTGAGGCTTGCAGCCCTTTTAGTATCATTGATGAAACTACCCCAGAAACATCAATAAGACAATTGCGCCCAATTAGTAACTGTTTCCCAAAAGCTGTGGGTAAGGCTGTTCACTTGGCAAACCAGTTGAAGGGTTGATTGAGAGAAGCAACTCTGACATTAAATTGAAACGTGATAGCGATCAAGCCCCCACCTTACCCCCTTGGTTTATCTAATCTGATATAAAGCCTGGCTTGAAATTTACTTGCACAGTGAGCATTTGAGCACGAAACAATAGTCTCTGTCTCAACAGATATCATAGCCCAGCAATCAACAGTAAAGCAAATACGGAGACAGGCAGCTAATAGAAAAAGATAATCCTGCTATGTCCAAAGCTAGAAGAGTGGGGTTTTTTATGTTTATAGTTAACCGTGTCCTCTTGGTACTGAGTCATTTAATATCGTAGGGAGATGTGAACCCCCAAATTTCATTAAACTAATGTGTTTTGGCTTTTTAAGGCAATTGGAAGCGATTGTGGATGTTTGAAAAAGGCTGATCTCTGAAGCTGTCTTGGTATTTAGTTTCACCGGTTCCTAGTAATTTGGATTTAATTTGGAAAGGCCACCTCTCCCTTTGATTAAATGATTTCAGCATTTAAGTAGAGTAGATGTTTCGGTGGGAGGGAGAAAATATCTACAGTCTGCACCCTTTTCTCACCAAAGTTACATTCCTTTCAACTTCGCCAAGCCCAGCATTCTCTTTCCTATATCCTATACTCCTTAAGGCGATCTGCAAGCATCTTGCCTTGACTACTGTTCCCTCTCGCTTCCTTGTTAGGAAGCCAAAAGAGCTGCGTATATCCCACAGGCAGCAGGATTTAAAATACTCTTGAGATGTAGCAGCTGCAAGTTTTCTCAGCCCTGTTTTTGCAGAAGAAGTCAGAGACTCTGATTACCCTATGAGTCTGGGGAACACAGTGGAAATTGTCTTCTAATACAAGGTGAAATAAATCAAGTGGATCACATGTATCATTTACCTTCCCAAATGTTGCAGCACAAGCAGGCTCAAGTTTCTCCTTCCTGCAGAAGTCCAGATAGTGCGTATAAAGGATGCATCGGGGCAAACAAACTCCTTCACAGACAATATAATTTTCTTCTAACCTGCAGGTGAAAAACATGCCAACAATTTTAAAAACGGTTCCCATAATTTTGCCATATCTTTTCACTGTGACTACCAGGCTTGTAAGGCGTGAGAGAACTTTTTGTCTTCAAAGTATAAAATATTTCAATTTTTTCCCCCTAAGCACCTTTTTATGCTCCAGCATCTAAGGATGTAGTCCTAAGAATTTCTTTATAGGTCTCATTGGAAATGGAGACATTGACTTCCTAATTTATATAATGAATTGAGATTAGGAAAAGCTGGTCATATTGTGTGAAAAAAAGTCATCCTTTAGTTTGATTGGGGTTTGGTAATATTACACACACATAAACAAATGCTTCTTTGAAATTGTTACTTGCCGTACCCAGAATGGGAGACATATAGGTAACTATGTGCAGGAAGATGATATAATAAATCCACAGGTCGTTGCATTGGGCTGAGTATCATGTTCAGAGTTAAAACCTGGAGAAAAATCTAGACTAGAATTTCAGTAAATCTAGAAAAGCAATTTTTTGTTGAACATAAGTAGTTACTCTGCATAGTTTTTTATTGGTTTCTTTACTAAAGATATAAACATGAGCTCAAGATCAATTAAGGCTGCAATCTTATAGCTAAACAGATATATTAGCACTAGCATAACCACCTTAGCATTCAGCTGTGGCTGGCAACTAGTTTTTCCAAATGGCTTTGATAAATGCTAAGAATTTATGAGTTGGTACCCTAATTGCTAATTCCTGCAAAGGGCTGGCAACTAGAAGGAGGCAGACAGAAAGATGAGAGTTGGTCTGAGGTTGGCTTAGATTTAGTTTATTATGATCTATACTATCTACTACCTCAACATCCACAGAATGGTTGTAAGAACCATCTTTCCTAAATATATACCCTAGTTAAGTACTTCAACATTATCAGAAATTACTATTGTTATCATGTTACATTTATATCCTGCCTTTCCTCTGTAAGCTCAAGGCTCAGTAAACTGGGAACTCCCTTCATTTCCTTCCCATCATGACAACAGTGATGGGACAGGCCTGGAGTAACCAAGTGACCTTCAGGATTGAGTGATGGCTTGAACCTGGATATCTTCTATTCCAATCTCCTGCCTTAATCACAAGTGTACATTGGTAGGAAAAAAAAAAAAAGCAATCTTGATGACTCTATGGCCACCACCATGTACTTTCCCCAGCACCAGTATGAAAGAGGTTTATCATTGCCTTCTGGAATATTTTTCCAATTTCCCAATCTAGTCCACAGCTCTGGGGTTTTGTGACAGCCTTCCATCTAAGTGCCAACCAACTAGATCTGATTCTGCTTAGCCTTTTTTGAACTCAGCCAAGGTGCAGTGTTAAAAATGGAGGGACTACAATATAGTATTGAAATTGCCTAGGATTTTATTAAAGACCATTGGGCAATCACAGACAAAACATTACTTGTATCTTTTTGGACCACTCTTGGGGCATTTTGCGCTTTTTGCCTTTTCCAGTTATTTTTGTTTCTGAAGTTTAAACCAAACAGAACAGAAAAGCTCTGGTAAATCAATGCATTTACAACCTCTTTCCATAAAATACATAATCCAGTTAAGCAAATTAGTAGCTAAATATTTACAGAATCAGGTATGTACTTACATTAGGTGGATGTAGTACAATACTAACAACATATTTTCTTAGATACTTTTTATAAATGTTGCATTTATAGAGATTTCACTCATTTGTGTCTAGAATATTGGCAGTTGACTTTCCTCCTTAAGCAGCCCCAGCGGGTGGAGGCAAATGACGTTTTCTGTCATTTGCATGCAACCTCATTTTGAGATCATTGTAACTTCTACCAGAGGGTGAGGTTTCCCTCTTCCCATGACAATACAGAAAAAGCTATCTTAAAGCTTGGTTGGTTGTTAAGCCTACCATTGCAAAGTGAGTTGTGTCTGCTTCTTTTTGTCCTTCATAATCTGAGTGATTGTTTTCTTTGGAGGTAAATATTTGCTGAGAGATTTTATCTTGTTTTCTTGAGTCTCTCCATCCTCATCTTCTGAAGAAATGGGTTCACTGCTGAAATGAATTTCTGAGTGCAAAGGATTTAAAAAGAGAATTTATTTATTTATTTCTTAGTTATTTATCATTATCTATCTATCTATCTATCTATATCAAATTTGTAGAATATATTACATTGAATACATTCAAATGAATTGTTGAGTATTGGGTGATGTATTTGTTACAATGGCTGCTAGATTTATCTCTGAAAATGTTTAATTTATTTGGAAATTTCTCTGATGATGCAAATAGAAATGAGGGAGATAGGAATCTATGTCAAATACTTTTTTTAAAAATTCTCCTACTGTACAATGATAATCTCATAGTTTGCAGACTCCATATGTCTGATAATTTGGGGCTATTTTTTAAGTCTGTTTTTCTCATCCAAACATAAAAATGTACAATCAGGAAAGAAGTGCTATTGATATTGCACTAATAAAAATATTTTACTGAGTAAAACTGATTCAATACAGGATTCTTTTGCCAATATATTGTTGGAGATAGGGAGATGAGAAGGAGAGCCAGGAGAATGAGATGCACAAGCAGAGAAAGTTCCTTCAAGAAACACCGGCATTTTGGCTATATGAACCCACTGTAAAATGTTATGCTGCCCCCTCATCAACAGAATTCCACACCAACAAGACCCAAATCCAGTAATTGTTGCTTGCTGGCTTTGAGCCTTTAGATATCTAGATGAATGAAGAATTCTGTGTCACTTGGAAAATTACAGACTCCAGCACCAGAAAACATTGTATCATATGTCTGCAGGTAGATAAATCAACAGGTAGATAAATACAATAGGCTCCTGCAAAGTCAAAGAGACAGGCTATTTCCACACTTGTGATTTATGACAACTGACAGAGTCATCCAGACATTGCTGGGACATGATAAAGCTCGACACTAGCAGTATATCACACCGATGTCTGGATAGGGCTATAGGATGCCATAATTCCCTAGTGGGGCTTTAATCCTATACACACACACACATACACACACACTTGGAAGTAAGTCCCTCTGAATTCAGCGATCCTGCTTCTTAGGACCAGAGTATCAGAGGCAAATCCACATAGCTAATTCTGTATGAGAATCAAGAATTCTGAGTAACTGAAGGCCAGCGTACTTTTGCTTCAAACGTTCCAGAAACATATATTCACTGAGTATAGAATAATGACATTTGCATGTTGAAATCTGTGGTCCTCCAACAGATTTTTTTTTTTTTTTTAGGATATTTATCCAGTCCCTCTTCATCTCACGCATTGATATAATGCAAATACATAAAACACTAAGGCCTTATAGTATCTTGTATCCCTTGTATCTCTCTTGGCTGAAATTGTTTCCAAGTGAATTCCTTTCCAATAAATAAGCAGGAGGGAAAGGCATCCATACTTAAGTGTTTATGCTGGAGGCCCCCCAGGGCTGCCCAGGGCTGAACCTGGCATTGGTTTCCTCTCTCAGGAGTTGACTGATAATCCAAAAAGCCTTTCCCAGCTTGCATCTAGACACAGCAGAAACATGCCATGGAAAGATCCTTTTTCTGCCTTGTCCCTATGATGCTAGCTTCCTCTCTCCCTTCAGCCAGTGAGCGAGGCAGGCTTAAGTCACTTTAATTGTACAAGTGTCACTGTTTATTCCAATACTGTCCAGGGGCACTCCAGATGGACACATTTTTGTTACCCCACAGGATTTTCTGCCCCCGTGAAGATGGGTGAAGGAGAGCACTTCGGTTCAGCAATGGAGAAAGGCCCAAAGTAGATGGAAATTCCCCAGAGCAAGCAGGATGCTCTCCTACCCCAATTACACTGTAGGTGCAAGCAACTGGGATAAGAGACGGGAAAGAGGGAAAGCGCCCAAGCAGAAGCCTATTCCAACCCAGGAGACACAGCTGAACACAGGCGCCTCTAGCTCTAGTCAGGTGAAGGAGGTTTCCTCAAACCGAGGGCGGCATATACAGCAACAGGTTGAGGGCACAAGGCGCCCCAGCGGCCTCTCCGCCCATTTCCGAGCTTGTTCGGAAGTCGCCCCTCACCTGCCTTGATCCCCGCGCGGAACCCCGGCTCCCGGTCCGGGCGTTGCAGTCTGCCGTGCAGCGAATCGGCCTCGGGCAGCGGCTCTCCGGAGGGGGAAACGCGAAGCAAACCTCTGGAGAGCAGCTCGCCATAGCAGTCCTCCAAGGGCTGGCTTTGCGCAAAGGCGCCGTCGCCCCTGGCGGGGAACTTGGCCATCGTCTCGGTCTTCAGAGCTCGGCGCCTTCCCTGTCCATGGAGCGTCGGGGAAGGGGAAGGGAAGGGGAAGGGGAAGAGGGGTGCAGAAGAGTTGGGATCGGAGGACGCGTCGATTACTCGGGAGCCAAGCAGAGAAGCGCAGGGAACGGGCCGGGGCAAAGACGCGCGATGATGGACGGACAGGTGTAGGAGGCCGGGATGGAGCTGGCGCTACGACGGAGACGGGGGGCTTTTAAAACGCGCTCGGGCTAGAATCCTTGACGGGAAGGAGGAGGTCGGCGGCGGCCAGAATCAGCCGCTGGCCCGAGATCACTGCGCCAGAAGCCCCAGCCGGGCCGGGCACAGCAACAAGCCCTGCCCACCGATTGTCAAGAGTTCAGCCCGGACTGCCCCGCCTCAGGTTTGCTAGAGCAAACTCCCACCCCCGTTCCCCCTCTACTCATGGGAGGCTCTCTGGAGAAGGTCTTCGTCCTTCAGTTTCCCTTGGCACTGTAAGTGGAGCCGTAGAAGACGGGAGGAAGGCAGGAAAAACCACGACAAGAGTTCTTCTGAACACGTGCAGAGTCGCAGCCCGGCGGAGTTGGCCGCAGTACTTTTCCACGTATCTGGCTAATGCCGCGGATGGCTTTCAAGCCAAAGGGTGTGTCTAAGGCTTCTTCTGCTCCGCTGCATTGAAGTGCTGTTGTCAAAGGCCGGAGCGGGAAGAAAAGTATGTGGCCAGCTTAAAATAAGCGCTGACCGCGCTTTCAACCCCTGATCTGCTTTGACAACAAAGCTGAGTGTCCATACAAGAAGAGGAGAGGAAAGGAGGGGTGGGTGGAGAATACCCCTTTTGGTGCCGTAACTGGCAGCAGTAGATCGATCAGTGGGTCTTTTGTTGCTAGATCTCTGATCCCAGGGAGTGATCACTCCCTGGGTTGGGAGAGCCAGTACCAAGGGGGCCATTCTTTGCCGCTTCTATACCCCCACCCAGTCCCCACTTCTCTCTGTGCTGCTTGCCACTCATGGCAAGAGTGGGGGCAAAGCGAAGAGAGAGACCCGGTCCCCCTCCTCTTGTCTTGGGTGGCAGGCAAAGGGAAGGGGACCGAGAAGGAAGGGAAGCAGGTCTTCTGCTGGCCCTCCTCCTTTCCAATAGGATCAGTGAACTGGCACCAGAGGAACCCTTCTCCTCTTCTCTCTGCCACCTCGCTCTTGCCATGGGGAGCAGGCAAAGGAGAGAATGAGGGGAAGAGGGTCTTATCCATTTACAGGGGAGAGGCAGTGGAAAATCTTCCCTTCCCAAGAAAGACCACTGGAGACATCTCAAGAACGCCCATCCAGCTTAGGTGCTGCAACACCAAAGCCACAGGAGGAAGATGTATGGGAGGGAGACACCTCTCCACTAGCAAAGCCACCCCATAAGAAGGGAAGTGGGGAAAGCAGGCCTTCAGCTGTCACAGCACAGGGCAAATGGTTCACTTTAATGCTGGGACAATTGGCACCAAAAAGACTACTTCCCCTCCTTCTCTCTCTACTTTTCCTTCCACCCATGAATTGGCGAGAGAAATGGCTTTTTTGCCACAGTGGGAAGCCCTGACCCTCCTACTGGCAAAAGGCAGATCCCCCTTCAAATCAGGGGCCAGGAACCAGAGGGGAGTGGTCTCTACAGCAGCTCCAGGTAATCCGCAGGAGCCAGGCAGGCCCTACCCCTATCATCATGTACTTCAGGACTGGATGGAAGAAGCTAGGAAAAGCCCACTTTACAGCTGCAGCACGAAAAGATGTTCAGGTTGTCCTCTTGGCAGGTCAGGTAAGTTGAACATGACATCACCCATTCATTTCCTCTAGCTGTGTTTGCTGAAGCATTTCTGATCTAGGTCATGCGGAAGAGATCTTGGGAGCAACTTTATACCTCAAACTGACATTTTCTGACTAGCAGCCAGCCAAATATACTTTTTCCACTGCAGTATGGGATGGGGGAAGAAATCACCATATTTTATAGTCTATCTTGGACCATACCATTTCTATCTACCACTATTCTTCACAACCAGGGTTACCATCTTCACTTGGCTGGCAACCCAGAAAGCACCATTTTATTTCAAATAAATTTTTGCAGTTCACACATGTCTGTACAACTTAACATTTTATTCCATAGTATAAAAGCTCCCTACTCTGATTGATAGATAATTTCTTTCCACAAGAATCCAACAGGTACATTTCCATTGGCATATGGGATCAGTGGAAAGTTGCCTTTTGGTACTTTACACATTTGTATACACATACACATAGATCCCAGTGTTGATGACTTTTGAATAGACATCCCCAAGCAAGCTCCTTCAAAGTGTATTAAAGTTCAGCTCCTATCAATTCTTTGCTAGTTGTAGTAAAACAAGATACAGGCAGGTGAATGGCTATAGAAAGAAGCCCTGGTTTACCAGCCAGATTCTGCCTCTCTGAAGGATGTAAATGTAAGATTTCCATTATTAATTAATGGAATTTGTTCCAATCATTTGATAGAATTAATTAATCTTTTCCCCCATGAGCTGGTCAACCTCTCAGGTCTAACTTCTTTGGTTGTTCATGGTGCCAATGAATGCATTTGTTAAAAGGTTCTCTGAGAAATAGGGGAATGACCAAAAAAAACCACAAAAACCCACCCTTCTTGAACATCCCTGATAAAGACCCTGGGGCTTCAGATGCACAGGCTTTCAGTATCTTCTTCTCCCCATCCAGACCAGAGCCTTCCCACCCCATATGACCTAAAGGCTTTTTGATGGTTGCAACCTGTTGCTAATCTGACTGCCCTTATCTGATGGGGAATCAGGAATCCAAGAAAGGACACCAAAAAAAATTGGGAGATTTCATCCAATCAGAGGTGGTTGAGGCAGGAAGAACATTATGCAGGTGCAGAAGAAATGGTTTGATGGAGGGAAAATAAAAATGATAAGGATTCACATGATGGACCCTGGGGAGAGAAAAGGGAAGTAATTTTTGTTCTGTCTGCATGCTCTACCTGGGCTAGCACTATCCTTCCTTCCATTCGATTGTGGCAAGAAAAAAGAAGAGGAAAAAACTGCCTTTATCTTTGCCTACTTTTGTGACTGCCCCAGAAATCACAGCATTAAAGCGGAGCCCAGATATAAGGAGCCAAAACCCAACGACTCCAAGTCAAACCCAAGAGAGGAGGTAATCCTAACCACAATCAGTAGCAGTTTCTAACGTTAACTTCCATGAATATGACTAATCCCTGTATTGAAATGGTGTTATGAAATCCATCCTTTAGACCTCCTTGAATTAGATTAATTGATTCTAGGTTTATGAGAGAAAGATTAAGTGGTTCTTTCTGCTTTCTTTATTAGTTGAAGATATTGAACTGGCATGTATTATGGAGACTTGTCTGAGGGGGCATGGAGGAATCAACCTCTCCCATCTTCATCTGCCAGGATACTCTGTGATATAACAGCTTAGAATTGGAGGGCAGTGAGGTGGTGCACTCCCTAGGAACTCCAACTCACTGCCAGTAGCTCTATCCCATGATCTGCCAATTCTGAGTGTCTGATGCTGCATCTGGGTGGCTGGGATACTTATTAGTGTACTATTCACCCTGTAGTACAACAACCTCTCTTTCTCAGCTAGCCTCCTACAGAGCTTTTTCTAGCTGCTTCTAGCTCCATTTTAAGGGAAGGACCACTCTTTGGTCAGTTTTAGATTGGCAACTCCTTAAACCTCTGCAGGGGTGGAGGACCAGTTAAAATGGTCCAGCTGTAGTACCTGATGGATCCAGAGGGTTTTCTGAATGCACATGGGGAATTTGTTACCTCATGTGTTGGCAATGTGGTTGAAGTCCTGGCTGATCTGACAAATAAGGAGATGATCCAGGTAACTGATCCAGGCTATTTCTTCCAAGTGTCCTCTTCCCTTTGCAGAATTCATTTGGCATCTTAGTTTACTAAGAACCTGAGGACAATAAGATGGATAGGTCACAATGCAATAGAGGAACTCTTGTGACAAACAGAAAACAGATTGGGGTCCTTTCTCAGGGCAGTTTGAAATCCTACTCAATGGTAGGAGGGCTTACTTCTCTGCCTCCATTATATTCACACAGCATAGGACATACTATAGGGCATCTCCAGTATCAACATATTGGGGGAAGAGAGCCGGAGCAGTAGGAGGTTCAATTGTGAGCAATTTCATCTTGTCCTGCAGACAAAATCAATTTGATGCACCTCAGTTTGGACTCTAGAACTGGGACAGGTCATAGAGAAGTAACCTGCCAAGGATGTCCACAATGCGGGTCAACAGTATCAAAACAGATGTCATGACCAAATGTTTGAAGCCCTGCAACTTTTTAACATGCATTGGCCATGTGTAAAAAGAGCCCAGGCTTCAGTCATCCGAATTGTGCCCCCCAGATGCCCCTGGGAACCACTTCTCAGCTTATAGATCTTAAGGATGTGGCCAGGCTACATAGAGAAATAAGGCTCATTGTTTATTTCTGTACTCTTGCCCTTCCTGGCTAATTAAATTAGCTAAGTTGGAATTGGCTCCATGGTTAAGGAAGGTGATCTATAGGTTTTGAGTATGAGATGTGTCCCTGCTTAGACAGATAAAGGCAGTGTTAACCATTTTATTGAGAAAGCCCTCTCGAGCAGGAAGATCTATCTAATTATGGACAATATCAAATATAGTATTTCATTCTTGGATAAGGTAACTGAGAAAGTGGTGCTTTTGTGGTTCCAGATGCATCTGGATAAAATAAATTTTCTGAAACCATTTCAATTGGGCTTTCACCCAGTATATGGTACTGAGACTGCTCTATTGCCTTGGTGAATGATCTACTCCAGAAACTAGATGTGGGTAGTACAACCCTGCTAGTTCTCTTGGACCTCTTGGTGGCTTTCAGCACTGTCTGGCATGGGTGGGCCTCTTGGTATCCTTCTTGGGTATCCAGCATGGGTGAGCCTTGCAGGGATTGTTTTGTAGAAGGGTGAGAAAGTGGTACTGGGTGATCACTATTCAACACATAGGTTATTGCCTTATTTGTTTCTTTATATTTATAAGATTCAGGTACCATGTCAGTCTCACAGCCCTAAGTGGTGTACATTGAAGCAACAGTAACAAAATTGCTAATGCAAATAAATAAAAACAGTATATTAAATATACTGTATAATATTTAAATAACAATTTAATGAAAGCATCCCACATTCAGTGCCAAACCAAGCAATTCCTCATTATGGAGTTCCAGAGTATTCAATTATGATTCCTATTGTGTTTAATGTCTACATGAAACCATCATAGGAGGTCCTTTGGAACTCTGGAGTGGGTTCCAGAAGTGCCTACAGGATCCAATGCTTTTGCCAAAATACTGAAAGCAAGGTCACACCATTGTAATATAAGGTCCACACCCTTCATATATGTACAGTATGTGACACCACAACACATGTACAAAGAGGGTGGAATTTGCACTGTGACAATAATGCTACTTTTATCATTCCCCTATCCCTGTTGACCGCACCTCTCATGGACACCTCTGATGGCTGCCCTCAGTATGCCGATGAAACCCAGCTCTATATCTCCCTACTTCTAACTCCAAGGTAGTATTCAATACTCTTGAATATTGTCTGATCTCTATATTATACCAGAGCAGATCCTTGTCTGTTATGAAAGTATTGCCTGCACTGATTTCCAGAAGCTCTTGAAGGTTTCAGACAGAACCTTTCCCAGTGTAGGGGATTAAATCTGGGATTTCTACATGCAAACCAAGGCTCTGTTGCTGAGTTACATCCCTTGTTCATCTTAAAAGCATTGGACATTGGTAAGCATGCTGAAGAGAGTGGCAATGGAGTCTCTGGAGTATGTATTTTGCAATGAATGGAAAGAAATGAGCAAACTTGGCCAGAATCTGGATCTCAGTTTACTTTCATGTTGTAGATCAGCTAACATAATACAACTTTTTATTCAAATGTTAGACTGCATCAAGGTTATTGAGATTACATGTTTGTCTTTTAATTACAGATTCTGTATCTGGCTACAATTTAAAACCAGTTTGATAGTACAAATCTACCATTTCTAGTATCTTTGGTGGCAAGTCTGCCAAAATAGATACTGTAGATTTGTCTTGGAAAAACAGGCATGTTAGGTCTATTCTTAATTTTTTAGAGAGTAAATCTAGACACTATTTTCTTCTGGCTTTGGCTAAAATCCAAGGAAACAAGCAAACAACAAATTAAGAGTGAAGCAACTTATGCTGGTTTCTAATATTCTTTTTGGGGGGGGGCAGGGGGGCACATAGAGCCAGTGTCCTTCTGAGATGATTAAAGCAATCTACCTGGTAGCATATATTTGCTTGAAATATCTGAATTGGTTGTTCCTGGAAATAAGATTATTTTTTTCCAATGCAAGGGAATGTTGGAAAGAAATAATGTAAAGGGGCTTCAGACTCTTTTTATCTATGTCTGCTTATCCGTCGGTAAGATAATCATCTGAAAACTAAATTTAGTAGGAGAGAGAAACCAGCGAAAGAAAGATTGAGTTAAAAGATGGACCAGTTCTGGACCAGATGTGGATTAAATGGACCAGACATTTAAAAATGGATCAGATGTGGATTTAAAAAACAAACAAACCAAAACCAGAACATACAGATCTGTCAGTGCATTCCTGTGAGAGATGCCACCAACCTGTTCCATTCTTAGGTCCCTCTCCCTCCTGGTCACATGACCCAAATGAAGCTACCTTTTTTTTTTTTTTTTATGAACATTAGGAATCTGAGGATTTTTTCTTATCGTATGTGGCAGCAGGGGAGTGCTTTGTTTCCCTTGAGGATGCCCATTAATATATCAATATTGAGACTGTGATGCTAATATTTCTATCACATTTATGTCACAAGCCTGTTGTGAGATAAAATTGAAAGGTTGCTGTAAGGGTAAAATTGGAAGTGCTCCTGGAGGTACGATGGGCTATAAAAACAATTCTACTCTACCACAATTACATTTTTAGTGAAAGGAGGACCAAGGAAGCAGGGCATCTGGAAGAAAAGGTGCCTTTTCATTAGAATAGCCATAATCCCAGAATTCTATTTTTTTTTTTTCATTTTTAAAAGCCTACATCTGGAATCATTGTAGAAGTCAAACTATGAAGCAAATATATATAAATGTGATATATAAATAAATAAATCAAAATACAGAAATAGAACTCTGTCCATGTATTTGGTAAGCAAGTAGTCTGTGCTTACAAGGCAACATTTGTAGGCAATCAATGAAGCCACCGTTATGATTGACAATAAACTCCTCAATTTGCAAGATGCCTGGATGAGGGGTAGGGTGGGGGTGTTAACTTTCCTTGGTGCGGAAGGGGTGACTGCCACATTTAAAACAACAGAAACAAAAGTCAGGTGTTGTGGATTTCAGGCTTTTCTGCATTTCCAACTTAATCTGCTTAACTCCTATGCATAAAGTGTCTAGAAATGAATCCAATTGAAGAAACCCTTTTCTGAATTTCTACTTCTTCTTCCATTTTGGCTGTGCTAATGACCTGATGTTCTTTCCAGGCCCCATGAATATTTGCGGAGATATATTGAATGCATTTGAAGATAACTTTTTGGAGGGCAAAAAAGAAACAAGAGGCCCTGCTTCTTTACTCCTCCCATCTCCACTGGGAAAGCAGCACCAACTGCTTTCCTTTCCATGGGTGGGGTTTTGGGG
This sequence comes from Python bivittatus, assembly GCF_059951505.1. NCBI lineage: Eukaryota > Metazoa > Chordata > Lepidosauria > Squamata > Pythonidae > Python > Python bivittatus. The sequence continues at coordinate 62,662,591 of NW_028277030.1, read as the reverse complement.
CCATACGGTTTTCATTGAGGGACTGTTTGTATGACACCACTCCATTGACTGTGCCTCATGTCTGATCCCTTCCCATCTATTGCATTCATTGGAGAAAAGGAAGGAAGGGAGGGAGGGAGGGAGGAAGGGAGGGTCTGTCTTAACCTTTCACTGTTCCACCAATTGACTTGATTGTAAAACAAGTCCAGCATTTCACCATTTCACTAATAAACTTGTTAACTGTTCTTGGTTGTGGGGCATGATCCCTGCCCCTTCTGCCTCCTGAGGAGATCAAGAGGAGGGATGACAGACTGGATCCAGAAGGTGGTCAACACCTCATTGTGGGAGAAGATGAGGCCAACGGTTTTGAAGGAGGCAGTGGTGTGCCCTCCCCTGGACCAATCTGTATTAATAACTATCATCTGTGTCTAAGCTTCCCATAATAGGTACGAGTATTGAGACCATAGCTGGCATGCAGCTGGAGAAAGTGGATTGCCTGGACCCCTTCAGTTGAAATTCAGGCAGCATTGGTCACTCTGATTGTAAACCTCTGTCATAATCTGAATGGGGTGAGCATGCCCATCCTAGTCCTTTTGGACCTCCCAGTGGCTTTCAGTATCATCAATTCTGTTATCTTTTTGGACCACTTGTGAGAGCTGGGGTTAGAGGGAGTTTTGCAAGAGTCCCACTCCTTCCTCAGCAGGCAATCCCAGGCAGTGATAATGAGACAGGAGGGACCAGCCAAGCAATCCCTGGTTTGTGGGGTTCTGCAGGGATCAGTCCTTTTCTCCCTGTTCTTTAATATGTACAGGAAGCTGTGAGAAAGGTTTGGGGCCCAGTATCATCAATATGCTAATCATAACTAATTGTATACATGACCCCAGGCCACACCAGATATGCAGTTAAAGTCTTTAGTCAGTGTTTGGAGACTGTGAGGATCTGATGAAACACACTGAGCTGAACCCTAGCAAGTTGGAGCTATTCTTTGTTCATTGTGGTTTCTTGTCATCCCCAGTTATGTCTCTTGATGGGAGCAAATTCATAATTTGGAGTTTCTGCTGGATGGGTAGGTAGATGGGCATCACCATTCCTTTGGATCATGCAGTGTGTTCTACATGAGCCTCTCTTTGGGGACCACCCAGAGACTTCAGTTAATCCAGAATACAGCAACTTGACTGACAGCAAATGCTTGCCATTATAAGTATTGGGGCACCAGTGCTCCTGTCTCTGCCCTGGTGGCCTGTCAGCTTCCACTTCTAATTCAAAGTGCTAGTTTTGATCTTTAAAGCCCTACGTAGCTTGGCTACAGTCTCCTCTACCACATCTCAACAGTGACATTACTGAGTAGATGACTTCCTTTCTGAAGGAAAATGCCACCAGCAGGTGGCAATGTTTAATAAAGTACGTCTTCCTTTGTCATAACTGACATTTTTCCCGCTGAAAGCAATGGAAACTTTTAATAATTATAAATGCACTCTCTAGAGTCTGCAATCGAAATAAATGTTAAGATTTTGCCAACAACAGCATTTATGTGTGGAACTGATGTCTTTATGTACATCTTTGTGAAATCTGCTTGGTTTGCAGGGATAACAAAGTCTACAATCTTATGCTTATATCAATGCTATATAATTTTTCTGTTTTGTTCCTTCTCCCACTCAAAATACTTGCTACATAATATAAATATCAATTAAATTTATTGATTGAGAATTTCTGGAAAATGCAGTAAAAATCATGTGTATGCTTCCTAATTTATCTTTATTAAGAGACAGAAATATCCTTAGCATCATTTAATTGTAAAAATACAGATACTGTATGTTCACTTCTCAGGAGGAAAACAATCAAATATTTTATTTCTGATTTATAACACCACTGATTGTTAGCAGCTTGAAATTGTGGTTCACATCATAGTTTTATATATCAAATAGTATATAATAATAAATATATAACTTTAATTTTGAGAGGAAAAATAATAAAAAAAATATTGAGAGAGGAGACGCTGTTTTCTTGATCTTTTAAAATTGAAAACCCTTTAAACATCTAGCAAATATTAATATCAAAATTGAGGTAGTGAATTTAAATCAATCTGCACTTTCAGAGAAAACACTTTGGGCCTCAAGGGTACTAGCTGGCATGAGATAAAGTATCAGGTTATGTAAATGTTGGATTATGCAGTTCACTATAAGTCATCAAAAGCTTTTGAGGATCAGCAAAGACCACTTCCAGGGAAGAAATGGTGAACTGAAGATGGGTCCATGAAAAGTGAGCTGACGACCGCAGTGGAATGAAGAGGTAGCAAGTAGACTGGCTCTTCGTAATTCCTCTCTGGGCAAGGAAAGGACTGGGATTGCCCGCAAGTGCTCCAGACAGCTGCTCCTTGCAAGGAGACTGCAAAACAGCAGTCTTTGGCAGGTTTAGAGCTCTGGGAGACAAGGGAATAGTCATCTTACTCAAATTGTGGTTGACACCTGTGAAAGGACACTGGGTTCGCATACTTCCTTTCTAACCACTTTCAGAAATGGCTTGTTAACAGCTTTTCAGCTATTAGGAACCTTTGGATCGACAAGTTTTCCAGCACCAGGTGAGTTTCCTTCAATCCTTAGAGAAAGAAGTTTTAACTACAAGTTTAAGAACTTAAAAAAAATATTAATAAACAGCAAAAGAGCGATTAAAACTTTGATTTTAGAAAGTTACAAATGGACTAAGGGTCCAGATAAAATTGAAATAAGATTTTGGAATTAATTATAAAGAATCCTTCCCCTGGGAAAATGCTCTTGTTTTGAATAAAAAAAAAAAAAGACTTTAAAAGCTGGATAGCAGAGGGAACTAGAAGGAACTAAAAATTACAATTAAAGGAGAAGAACGCTCAAACTTGACTTATAATTACAGAATGAAGCAAAATATTTTAACATTGGACATATTGAAGGATATTTTTGAACAATTGTCCCAGAAGTTAATTTTAATAGTGTCTGCCTGTATAGATAGACTGTGTTTAACAGATGTTATGGAAGCGGAACAAGTTCTATCTGACAAGATTGAGACTGAGTTGAAAGTGGATTTAAAAATGACAGGCTACAAGAATGACATGGAAAAAGATGTTACACTGGACATACAAAAGAAACCGTCTGATGTCATAATAATTAAAAAGTATATACAAACAACAAACCAATAGAGTGACCTGGATAATTTTCCTATATAGGTAGTCCCCAGTTTATGAAGAAGTTCCATTCCCAAGGACTGTCCTTAAGTTGAATTTGTATATAAGCTGGAACAGTATTATTGTATAATACTGTATAAGTAGTATTATGTAATTAACTTGAACCATTGCGTATTGAACTCAAATAATTATGTATTTAAGTTGAATTTTGCTACAATAGGCTCTGTTCTTAACTATGGATTGTCTGCAAACCAGGCATTCTTAACCCAGGGACTACCTGTAATGGATTTACAAAAGGGGCTTGTTAAAGTTTTTAAGAATTTTGTGAGAAGAGACAAAGAAAAAAAAGGAAAAAAAATCAAGTTCTACGACATTATTTGAAGGGACTAAGAATCAATATTGTTAGAAGTAAAAGAAAGGAATACAAAATTGGTTTATTTGATCAAGGCTAAAATAGATATGCTGCTATCTCTGGTAACTCTTAATGGACTTTTGCTGACATCAGGACTGAAATGACAAGGCTTTATGTATTTGTTTATAGATAAGAGATGGGATATGGAAAGAAGAAATGATATGTTGTATTTTAAGAGAAGGTGATAAGTTACTAAAATTGTTTATACTTGTGATGATGATTGGAAGTCACTTCTTTATATTTTTCTTTTCTTTACAATATACTTATTTTTTTCTTTTCTTTTCTTTTCTTTTCTATTTCTCTTTCTCTTTTTTCCTTTTTTTTCTTTTCTGTACCTTTTACTTTTACTTTTTATTCTTTTAGGTTTTTTTAGTTTGTATTAGTTTTTATTGTTGTAATTATAATTAATAATGTCACTATATAAAAACAAAGGATCAACAGAGACCAACATACCATGTGTGGACACCATGGCACACTTACCCCCTACTCTAATTGTGTTATTAAATTAAAAAGTAGTTTATTTTTATTTTTTTTTAATTGCCAAAATACTATGAGGTTACCAAATCTCATTAGATTTTAGGTTCTCATCTGAAATCTTTTTGATGAAGAATACCAAAATTATAGATTGGGATATCTAGCAAAATGTTGTCCATTTGATTTTTATAGTTTTATTTTTGACCATATTGAGGATCAGATCCAGCATCTTCACAGTCCACCAATGGTCCCTGGACTACAGATGAGAGTCACTGGATTAAGGAAACTACAAGATACCATAAAATCTCCTGAAAGAAGAATCTTCACTTATTGTTAAATACAAGCACCATTTCTTAATTGTAACATTATAATAGTACAGTCACTGCTAATATTCTATAGATTACATGATAAAGGCTCACTACAAAGTGGTGGACCCAGTCAAAATGACCACACCAACAGATGGTGTTGGGCTTTTAAGGCTGCCGTTTAATTCATAAAAGACAGGAAGTGCCACTGAACACAATGGGCTACATTTCCAAGAAAGCAGGTATAAAACTGCACAGCAAATGCTGCAACAGCAACTTGCAGCAACCCTCTTTCAAAGAGATGACTATGATTCAGCTACACTATTTAATGGATACTATCTAAAAGAGATCCTTCCATTCAGAATTTGCTGGGAGTCATACTTTCCATTCTAGATCTATAATTCTAGATGACCAACACTCAAGATGAGAAATGGATTCTCTTTGTAAATGTAGGACATTGAACAAAAGCCCCCAAGTTCAGTTTTGCCTAAAGTCAACTTTGGGGCCCAGGACTGCCCTGAATTGGGAGGGCAAGGGCCAAAGGAGGCAGGTTGATAATGGTGGGACAAGTTATCAGCCACCTGGATGGACCCTATGGGTGGATTTTCTTCTTTGTTTTTAAAAATTATGTTTAGGTCTTACTTCTGAGTATTTCTGTGTTCCAACCTTACATTTGCAGGAAAGCTTTCCTTCAATCATCACTGGACAGTGCTTCAGCAACTAGTGAAAGTTGGGAACTGGATTGTAGGATACCAATCCTAAACTTGTTTTTACTTTACTTTTAATATAAATACAAGAGTCAGCCTTTGAGTCACCCTGTGAACTTTTTGAAACTCAAAATAATGCCTTTTGGCCATTTGGATATTGTCTCCCTATGGTTGCTAACCATAGATGATCAATTCAAGGCCAGCCCTTCCAAGTGTGACTCATGTCCACTCTGGTGTATGCTGGAGTAGTGACTCTTACCTGAAATGCTGAAAGACAGAGCTGAAAAGAAGTGTTTTTAGAAATATGATTTATGTGACCAAGTAATGTTATATTACTAAAAAAAATGTTATATTACTAATTACTAATGTTATATTACTAAAAAAAAAAAAAAGCCTCATCCAAAATGAGAGAAGGCCTATTATTTTGTTTAGGTTTTCATGTTTGAGGAACATTAACCTTCAGCCATAATAAGAAGGGTCTATTTGCAAATTTCCTTTCTTCTGGAATAAGAAAGCTGGCTGCTGCTACAGACTGATTCGGAAAAATGCCTCTAAGAGCTACCTGCTACTGAAACAACTTATCCTGATTTTGTGGCCCTGATGGGAGAAGCTGTGGCTTCATTTACAGTTCATTGTGCTTGTTGCAATTAAGTCCTGCCACAAACAGATTGTAAAACAGGGAGGAAGTGAAGACACAAAGGTAATGTGGTGATACAATGGCAAGATAGATAAGAAAGCAGAAGTCAAAGCAGTCTGTGGAAAGAAAGAAGAAGATTCTCCATACTGTAGTTCACTGATTGTGACTGTTTACAAGGAAATTATTGGCCAAATTCCTGGCTATAAAGCATTTGATCAATTGGTGGTATTAGAGCCACAAGTGGCTCAAATGTCCTTTTAGTTTTTTTGATCCCGTGGAACCCTCTCTAGTCTACCATAGACTTCCATTGGTACAACTACTAACTACTGAAAGCAGTATGATTTCCCACTGTTTTAGAATAGCTATTTGGCTGGGTCTTCTCAAAGTAGTAAGTAGTAAGTATGCATTTCATCATAACATTGTGAAGAGCAGGCTAAAGGGGCAGCAACATCATTGACTATTGCTTAAAAACAATGTAGTAATTTCCAGACGCCAACATAGATTTGTCAGAACACATCTTACCAGCCTAATTTTATCTCATTTTTGATGATCCACTTCTTTGTAAATTCTAGGAATGCTATAGACATAATCTATTTTGATTTCATCAAAACATTTAATAAAGTATTCCATGACATTCTGATTAGTAGGCTAGTTAAGTGTGGGCTAATTAGCACAACAATTAGGTGGATAGATATTTGGCTTATTCTTAAATACTGTTTGTCAATAGTTCCTCATCAGATTGATACATTGAATGAAATGCCACAAGTTTTTTTTCCTGTTCTCGTCAGCATATTTATTAATTCCTTGGGTGAAGTGGTAAAGATGACACTTTTCAGATTTGCAAATAACACAAAATTGAGTGCGAGAGCTAAGGCAGAAATAAAATTCAAGATGGTCTTGACTGGTTAGAGCAGCCTTTCTTAACCTTTTTACCCTGAATAATGTTCAGGTCTCAGGGAATCTCTGCACAAAAATCACACAAAGTACAAAAACCTCACAATAGAATTCACTTCTAACGTCTACAATCCCTGTTTTACAATGTTTGCAACAGCAAAGCAGCAGGCCAGCAACTGAGCTGTCGCACATAAAAATTCCCACCATTGCAAGTGCTAATATTATGCGATGTGCAAAATGTTTTTTTTAAAAAAATTACAATCTCTCGCAGAACCCCTAGCAACCTCTCATGGAACCCCGGGTTTCCATGGAACTCCAGCTGAGAAAGGCTAGGTTAGAGAAATGGGATGAAAGTAACAGAATGAAATTTAACAGAGGCAAATGCAGTGTTCTTCACTTAGAAACAAAAATCAAAAACACAGATAGAGGATGTGAAAATGTTCTTCAGTAGTTGACTGAAACTGAATATGAGTTGGCAGTGGCTACATCAACAGCAAATGTTCTCTTAGCTTTCATTTAAGTAATAATTTAATTTTATTCTGTTTTGGTGACAACTTATCTATCCCTTACCTTAGGAACTGTACCCAGTTCTGAGCATCACACTTCAAGAAGGATTCAAAGAAACTGGAACAGGTTCAAAAAAGGACAAGCAGGATGTTCAGTAGAGTAAACACTTAACCCTATAAAGAAAGACTGAAGAAGCTGGGCATGTTTAGCTTTGAGAAAAAAGAGTTTGAGAGAGGATATGATAGCATTCCTCGAATTCCTAATAGGATGTTACATAAAAGAAGGTCAGGACCTGTTCTCTAACATTCTAGTATTCAGGATATATAATACTGGATGTAAGTTCTAGGAAAGCAAATCAGGAAGAACTTTCTATAGTTAAGATCAATCGACAATTACCTACAGAGTTGGTGGCCTCAAGTGAAACCTAGACAGCCATTTGCCTGGGAAGTTTTAACTTCTTGCACTGAGCAAGAGGCTGTTTCCAGGTCGATGACTCTGTTGGGTTGGAAATACATAAAAACTGTATTGCATGCTCAGAGAGGCTTAGTCCACTTCTCCCATTAAAAAACTGGGGGGGGGGGGAGAGGACAGAAAAGTCCCTGCTTGCCCCACCCATGCTGTATCAAAGTTCTGCCCACTCCAGCTGTCTTTCCCTCCCCTTCCCCAAATTAATTATTTCCCCCTGGACAGCAAAAAGTACCCCATTCCTGTGCTGAAGACAGAGAAGCACTTTTGAAAGCAAAGCCTCCGTGATAACATACTTGCTTTTCCCAAACTAAAAACTCTGAGCTTTGCAAAGTGCAGCTCTTTAATGGGTTTTGCTAAGTACCAAATCTCAATACAGATTAAAAGGCTACTAGGAGCCACTTCAATGCCACTACATTCAATAAAGCATGTAACAGTGCATTATGAAATATTCTAGCGCCATAGTGTCTGGCAAATGGGGAATATCAGTCTGTAGCAATCAAAGCTAAATTTGCTTGGGTGTGTGTAAAAACGTAATGTGTTGTCTGTATAAGGGGAGAATCGTTGGCATACCTTCCTACCATCTTATCCCATTTCCTGCGCTCTCTTAAATTTGTTGTGCAAGTTTCTTAGCAATAACCGGCTTCAGCTAGTCTGTGCATTTCATATGAACTCCACAAAACCTTCTAAAACACCATCTGTCCAGTCTGGAAAGTGTTTTGCAAACACCAGAAAAGCTTTTGCTGTGTTTTCCTATTCAACAGACTATGTAAGGTGATATGCCTGCATTGGACAACTGATTTTCTTAACAACCTACTCATGTTAGAAAATCAGGTATGTTATAAAGATATTTCAGTATCTCTATTTCGTTATTTTAAAAAAAAAAAAAACCCTTCTGAAACTTAAGCCAATATTTAAGACAAGTCCCTTTAAAAAAAAAAGAAGATTGCATTTCATCATTCTTCGTATTAGATAGAAATATTTGCATGTTTTAAACAGGTAGTTGAACAGATGGAAAGAAGACGGTGGTCATGTATCTTTCAGAATTAGGGGCAGGATACATTTTATTTAATGCAGAAACAAAGGGGGGAAATGCCATTTACTACACTTTTTAAAAAGTCAAAAACCCTATTCATTTTATATGTGGTTACTCTAATTAAAGTTCTCTTGATGAAATAGTTATAAAAGATAGAGACTGAACTGAACAGGAACAATCTCATGTTCAGTCTTTTAGTATTACAAAGTGGTTCTGAATTTGTCCAGTTCATGGTTTTCAGGATGAATTTTTAAGATGTTCAAAGAAATACAGCTTATAAGATGCATTTCTACCATAAAAGTACTCAGTGTGACGTACAAGAACATTGTGAACTGGTGAAACCTGAGGCATTGTTTTCCCTATCAACTGGAGCAGAAGAAACATGCTTACTCCTTTAAAAACAAACAATATTCTTTATCATGTTTGTTGTAAAAATTACTCTTTTTACAACGTTTTGGGAAGGTTGAAAAAGCATTTCTCAGTTGCATAAACAATAAAGGTGCTACCATATAAATCATATTTTAAAAATACATATAAAGAATAATAGTATATACAGTTCCTAGATTCCTCAAAGGTAGCTGCACTTATTCGTGGATATAGAAGAGAACATGGATACATTACGAATATCTGAAGAAGAGAAAAAAATACCAATATTTAAATACATTTATACTTGTTGCATAATCAATAGAAACAACGAAATAGATAATATGAGTGGCAGTGTTGTTCTATATTAGGGCTGAGGATATATTTCAGAAATGCATGGGCATACATATGAAAAGCTCATTAAAGCAGCCCTGTCTTTTTCTGAGCTGTCATGGCTTTTCCTAGCTGTCTCTGCATGTATGTGCATGCACAGCCATTTGCTTTTTTTTTTTTCACCAGTGAAGCAAAGTGACCAGAAGTATGTAAACATATAGAAATAGCTAGAAGCAGCTTCTGAAGTGACAGCATGTGACTTACAAATTATGTGGCTATTTCAGCGATTTTGAAAAGAGGTGCTATGTATGTGTTCCAAAACATTCCAAAGCACCTCTTTTGAAGGATCTGTACAACCCCACTAGATATGTCAAAGAGAACTCTCTGAAGAATGAGTTAAATCTTCTGAAATATTCTGCATAGACATATAAAACCCAAAATGTGATACAATACTGTGTACTCACTGCCATCCATTAACTAAAACTTGGTGGTATTCTTAATGTGGGGGGAAAAAGTCAGGGGAACTGAAAGAAAATCAATCAATCAATCAATCAGGTTGGCCTCAGTTGATTGTCCTATGAAATGGGGGAAGTCATTTAGACAACAAAGTTTCAGGAGACAAGAAATTGCCTCTGACAAACTCGCCATGGAGAAATGCCTAGGTTCTGATCAGAGATGGAAATGTTTGTTTGTTTATTAATTGATTAATTAATTTATATTTCAGATTTGTCACCACCCATCTCACTGTGGGGTGACTCTGGGCAGTTTACAGTAAAAATAGAATAAACATTGATTAAAATAGATAAATATTAAGAATTAATTAAAATATGTTAAAAACAGACTTCCTTTATGTTGATGAACCACTTAGAAGAGGCAACCACAGTTGTCAGAAATTCACAATTGAAAATGAACATTTTCTGAGGGAATTCAAGACAGTTATACAGCACAAAAATTCAGACTGGAAATGCAGAAAAGATAGTTCCCTTAGAGTATATACTCTTAACCCTCATCCTCATATCCCCTTAACTACAGATGAACATGGCCGGTAACCACTTTTTCATGCTATGGCCCCATGATATTTATTTATTTATTAAATTTGTATGCCACCCATCTCCCCCAGCGGGTGAATCTGGGCGGCTCACAATTAGAGTAAAACCCACAAACAGTTAAAAAATAAACACCCACATTAATTAATTAAAAATCAGGCTATATAAAACAAATGCTGCACATAAAAAAACCAAAAACATTCAAGATGCCTTCATCTCATCCCCAGCTCAGAGCTCAACAGTGTAAAGCTGCCTTTAGCTGTTCCAGTTTTAAGATAGGGTCTTCCCTTCTCTCCCAACACAGTTTTTGCCATGGATACCATTCAGCACTTAAGTGACAATGCAATTGCGGACATAGTTGGGGTGGGATCAACCAGGAAAAAGAATTGGGTTCTACCAGCCATATGTTGATGGTTGATGCATTACACATTTTCTGCTGTTTCTGTCAATGAGCCAAACTTTTTACTACTCGGGGGTGGGGGTGGGGGGCACCATTTTGCCTATTCCATTCCAGCTCCATGGCTGTCTGTAGACTATTTCCAGATGCTACCAGCCTGAAGGACAGAACTTGGACCCGCTGCAAAAACTGCCATTCTCTTGCAGCAGTAGTTAAGAATGGGGCTCACTTGCTATTCCCACCTCATTAGAGGGATAGAAAAGACTTCCGCAACCAATGTTGCAAATATGATGCTGGCATATTTTTCAGCTACCTGAAGGACCGGTGGATAGCACTATAATGTAGTCGTCTAGCTGGGTCTTTACCCTTTGACTCTTAGGTTCTCTCAGTTTTGGCCTTTGGTCAAGCATGAGTCTCAGGCGTGAGGTGCAGGTAATGTGCCACACAATTCTTATTGAGCCAACCTTACAGCCATTACAAAGATGACAAATTTCCATCTTCCTGGCAATTACGTTCAAGTCTGAGATGGCCCCATGCTTGAGTTAGAACATGCCTAGGCTCTCAGGCTGGTCTTTCTTGCTATTTTCCCTTGTGGCTAGGACCCAAACAAAAAATTAGATTCCCAGTGAGAGCATTAGGAATCAATGTAAACGGACAGGAGTGTGAAAAGACGGAAGCCATAATGCAATGAACTTAACAGATGGCAAAGCTTCACGATGCAGCATGAACTCGGTGAAACTCCTTTCCTTGAATTAAAAATCAGCTCATTGAATTTTCTAACTGCAACAGGCACCTTAGTCTTTGAAAACAAACAGAAAATGGTCCTTTGTCCATTAAACATTTGTTTTCAGCCCAATGCAGAAGGGCCCCCAGCAGCAAAAATGCATAGATCCTATGATGGCCAGTCCAAGTACTGCTGGCACCTGAATTTAATATGCCAGCTAAAATGGACAATAATGAAACAGCTGCAATACAGATCTAATTTGGTCTAAGGCAGTTTGATTTATTCACACTGCAAAATAAGGACTTCTGTTTCTGGAGGTGAATCAGCTATTTAAATCCCTAATGATATTTTCTATGATACTTTGCTCTCCGTTTCTGTGTATCTATACTGCATGATATAGAATAGTGAATGCTGCCAATGTGAGGGTCCTTCGATGACCAGTATGAGTCTGCCTTTGCTCTGAGTAGGTCTTCCAAGATTTTTTCACTGGCCTGCCACAAAGGTCAGTAGGGTTAGCAGGGATTTATCAGTACTAGCCCATCCACTTCTACAGAATTCCCTCCAAAAATATAGTCTGACTTTTTCTGCAGATGTCCCTAAAAAGGCTTTCAAAAATACATTTATATTCTCGCTTGCAATTTAAAAGTTTTTGTGATCTTTGCATATATAAGATGGCTGAAATGGACTTTGATTTTAACTGGCTTTTGTTAACATTGTTAAATTTAAGATAGTGATATAATTTTGTACTGATGAGGGTTTTTACTGCAATTTTCTGGGGAAGGGCACGATTTTCAAAGGTGGCTTAAGAATTTACATTTAATAATATTTTTTGCATGTAGGCATTATGCATCTTTGCTGCTTTTTCAATTAGACATTTTCTGTTATTTTACATTAGGAGAGGTTGGTAGGAAGGTAACCGGGTTCTGTGAAAATCCAACAGATGTGAAATAAAATAAGTTGCAAACTGGATGAAGGACTCAGTGTGGAATCTGGGCAAGATAGAACAGAATGGATTTTTTACTTCCTACGATTTTAAAACTATACTTCCTTTGATGCAGCTTATACGTGTGTTTCTCTTTGTTGCAGCCACATCGTGTGCCAGTCATATTCAGCTTATGATCTACTACCATTCCAAGATGTTCTTCTCAGCTACTATTGGCAAACTAGATATCACCCATCCTGTATTTGCCCATTTGATTTCTTTTCCCATGATCCATTTGCATTTGTCTCTGTTATGTTCAATCCGTGTTGTCAATCTGTAAAATTCAAAGACTTATTCTGTCTTCTGAGCTATTTTCTATCCAACTTAATTTTGTCTTAACTATACTGAATTCTATCATATAGTGCAGTATTAATGCAGCATCAGGGGTTGTGCAATATGGAATGTGAAGGTTGTGTTTTATGTGTTTTATGTGTGTTATGTGTTTTATGTGTTCTATGGTTTTTATATTTTTTAAGCTGCACTGGGGTGGCATTTAATTTCGTTGTACAAGTAGTACAATGACAATAAAGATTTCTATTCTATTCTATTCTATTCTATTCTATTCTATTCTATTCTATTCTATTCTATTCTATTCTATAAACTTGGTAAATATTCTTTCCACTCATTGCCCATATCTTTAATAAGAATTGATAATATCATTCCAAGATTAGCTCACTTCAGTTGAATGAGGAGCTGTTGCTGAACCCCCTTCAGGTTTTCAAGCCAACTGTAGAACCATCTAACCAATATGCTACCTAATCTATACTTGCCTAATTCACTAATCAGAACTGCATGGTTAATTTATCAAATAATTTGCTAAGTAAGTCCAAAATTGATTATGCACACAGCATTCCCTTAATCAGCTATGGAACATGGTGAATCATATGTGTTTTTTTTCCTAGTTATCACCACTTTGTTTTTCAAATGTTTGCAGGCTGATCAATTTATTAAGCTGCTCTATTTATTATTGGAATATATTATTCAAGAATAATAAATGTAACACCTTAATAAATTGATATTTCATTTTATTTTTTAGATTTTAAATACACTGCATTCATATTTATAATTGTGGGAAGCTACAGAGATGACCTTGAAGAAAATATGCAGAAATGGTTATGAAAGCAAAAGCATGCACTGAACCTAGGAAACAGAGAAAGCATGAGAAAGAAGCTAAGACTGACTCCACCCTAATTCACTGGAGTATAAATGGCTTACATTCCATAAGTCACATAGTCAGGCTTTCAAGATTGTGTTGCTATAGTCTACATCAATCAAGTATAGTTCCAGCTGACCTTGTGAGGTCTGTTTCCTGATCTGGCCTACCTCAAAGGGCTGATAGTAATGCAGCATATTTAAAATCTAAAAAATAAAACAGCAGCCACAAACGCAAACATACAGTTCTGTTTTACATGTTATTCAGCAGCAAATCTGATTTTGTCATTGACTGTGTAGCCATCAAAGCACAGTAGTTAATCATGGTTTTGTGAGTGATGGTATACTTTAGGGGTGAACAACTTGTGAACTTCCAGATATTGCTGAACTACAGTTCCCAGCATCCTTCACTATTGCCGTGCTTTCTGGGACTGCTGGGAATTGATTCAACAACATCTGGAGGATCACAAGCTTCCAACCATAGCAGACTGGAATGCCAAGCTTTTTGATAGAATGTACTTTGGGCATTCCTTCCTTCCATTTTTAGGTTAAGTAAGCTTAATTTGCTCATGAGTAAAAGATTATAGGAGTAGAACACAGATGTCAAAAGATGAATGCCCTACATAGTGAAGGATTTTAGACAAGTATATGTATTTGACATCATTTGTATTGACCTTCAAATCTCATCATAACCATAGTAAAACAATAAACTGGAATCTGGTCACTGTGTTCTACAAATATATGAGTTATCAAAAAAAGCAGGCTGAAAATAGTATTACACAAGCTTTCGAAAGGAACATTGGAAATACAGTTCGTGAGAGAATTATAAACAAAGGAAGAAATTACAATATAGGGGGAAATTCACATGTTCTATCATGTGCCTTAGCTGGTTGAATCAACTCTTTAAAAACATTTTTAAAAAAACAGAGAAATGAATGTAGGCTTACTTTTTGGTTGTCCTCTATGCTTTCTGCTTAAAGCAATTTAATACACAAAACAGATAACCATCTTTCAGAGTTGAGTAATGCAGAATGTTTGCAGCATAACTTACAAAAGCAAAATGAGACTCCTGAGATATAAAATAAAGATAAAGGGGAAGTATACCAAAGTGTATATTTTTCTCCCTCCCTCCCCCCCCCCCGGGATAAAGTATACTTTAGAGTCTAAGAAGAGACTATATGGCCTCACTGATGTCCATAACCGTCTGTATTGCCTCTATTCCTTGGGCAGCCATGTGTCCGCACTGGGCTCCAAGGTCACTTCCACCCCTATGATTCTAAATTCTCACCAAGGAGAGGTGATCTACAAATCTGAAAGAAATCTGTGACAGATTTCTTCTCAAAGTACCTTGATCTGTCTCAGCAGCATCTGCAATCTTCCTTTCTTTGATGGAAAAGTGTATACAAAGCAATATTATATACAATGCAGCCTGGGAGAATGTGTGGTAAGGAGAAGGAGAAGAAAGAGGAGAAGAAGACTTAAGAGTGCTCTCTTAAGAACATGAGAAACAACCTTATGTCAAGTAACACTTTACAAGACAGACACACACACAGAACTTCTTAATTGTTTAATTAAATGTTTCATATATATATTGTTCTTAATGAACAATGCTAAACACAAAAGATTAATAATCAGTTCATTGTGTTTCCATAAATAATATCAAATCATGTGCCAATTATGTCTTATGTTTATTTTGTAAACTTCCATTTCTAATGTGAAAACCCTCAGTGTTTTCTTATCTAAACCATGTAATTCTATTTAAAACAACTTGGTTTGCAGCCATAAACCATGGCAGGACTTCCAGATTCTTCCAGCTACTAAGAATAATGAGCCAAAAAGAATCCCAAACAATCATACAAATCCTGAAGGTTCTAACATCTGTTTCAGGCATGTGCCAATTGATTTTCACATAATGACAGGCGTGCTTGTCAGTGAACTGCTTCCAGAGCTCCAAAGATTAGCATCAATCAGTTTGGAAGAAATATATAAAATCCCAGAAATTCATGTAAAGAAAGATGAATGAGAATATATACATTCAGTTACTGAGGTGCTGTGAAGACAGGACTTTGAGGCAGATAAATAGGGCTTTACTCAGCAAAAAGAAGACTCCCCCCGCCATTATTGTAACAAAACAAGTTTAGCATACTTTGAAATAAATGAAGTCACTCTCCTCTAATAAAGAATGGGAGCCTAGATAACCATTCAGGCCAGAATTTAAAAGGGCATAATTGCACTACTACTCAAAAGCATTTCATGCTAAAGAAGCTTTGGGGAAGCCACGTCTGACACAGTTATAATTAGGGATATATTTATTGATTGATTATGTGCCATTGAGTCATTTTTTACTCCTAGCGAGCCCATAGATAGATTTCTCCATGATGATCTATCCCTAGCCTGGTCTTTCAGGTCTTCAAGCACTCATGCACACACACATACACACACTTACATACTGTACATATACATATACACACACACATATATACATACACACACACAACAAACCATACATGGAGGAGAAAAGAGAACTTGGAATTGATGGAATGCTACTACAACAATAGACCTAATGAAAGGGGATATATGAAATGTATGAGGGAACTATGGATAGACAGAAGACCTCCATTCACACTTACTGAGAAACAACTAGTTACCCAGTGCTTCAACATAGTGAAGAGGAAGCTGCTCTCACAACTGGAGATAGACCAACTCTACATTACAACTTCGACTCAAGCAGACTTGGAATAACAACTGGATGTGCACCCAACACCTGAAGCTGAAATGTCACTGCCTTCCCCTCCATTACAGAGCACAGCAGCTGATATCAGGCATAAAATCATGGATAAATTAGCTACAGTCAGCCCTCAAGACTGATTACCAAGGCTCAGTGGAGACGTACCATTAGATATTATGCTAGAAGATGCCAATAGAGCCCTCCAGACAATCCCTACTACCACCATAACTCAAACCAATGAGCTGGTATATGCTACAGCTGCTGTAATCCTGGAAATGCTTGGCTACATGATCAAGAAGAACAGCAGTACATGCCCCCCTTGGAAAATGAGGTTGGAGGCTAAGATCAAGGCAACTTGGAGAGAAGTCAGTCAGCTGGTGGAACTACAGAAGGGTGTGGAGATTAAGGATAAGACTCAGCTACTGAAAAAATACATGGACCTGAACAAAGGCTCACAGCACTGGCTGCCAGACTAAGGAGATACACAAGAGAAGCAGAGGCCAAGAAGATAAATGCCCTGTTCTTCAGAGAACCATTCAAGGTGTACTCCCAACTGCAGCGCAACAACAGAGTAACAGCAGAACCACCAGCAGCAGAAACTGAACAGTACTAGAAGAATATATGGGAGAAAGAGAAGACACATAACACCAATGCAAAGTGGCTGCAGGACCTGAAAGCAGACCACAACAATCTCCCAGAACAGGAACCAGTCACCATCACAGTAACAGACATCCAACAGTGGGTCAAGAACATAAAGAGCTGGACAGCCCTTGGTCTGGACATGATCCACATCTATTGACTAAAGAAACTAACAGCAGTGCATGAACACCCAGCAGCACAGATGAATCAGCTGCTAGCAGCAGGCTCCCACCCAGGCTAACACAAGGAAGGACAGTGCTGATCACAAAAGACCCCCACAAGGGAAAAGTACCATCCAACTACCAGCCAATAACCTGCTGCCCCACAACATGGATTCATAGCCATCAAACTACAGGACCATATGGGCCAATACATGAGCACAGCTCAAAAGGGCATTGGGAACAACACCAGAGGCTCAAAACACCAGTTGCTTATAGATAGAGCAGTTGCCTGAGACTCAAGGTCTAGGCAGACCAATCTGAGCACAGCCTGAATTGACTACAGAAAAGCCTATGATTCAATGCCACACACATGGTTCTGTGAATGCCTGGCACTATACAAAGTCAACAGGACACTAAGGACCTTCCTCAAGAACTCAGTGGGACTGTGGAAGGCAACACTGGCAGTCAACTCAAGACAGCTCACACAAGTGGCCATCAACTGTGGCATATACCAAGATGATGCACTGTCCCCTCTGCTGTTCTGCATAAGCTTAAACCCCCTCAGCCAGATAATCATAAGAACTGGATACAGGTACAGGTTCAAGAGTGGAATCACCATCAGCCACCTCCTCTACATGGATGACATCAAGCTGTATGCTAAGAGTGAATGAGATATTGACTCAGTGATCCACCTGACATGGATCTACAGTGAGGACATTGGGATGTCATTCGGACTGGAGAAGTGTGACAGGATGACAGTAAAGAGAGGGAAGGTAGTTAAGACCGATGGGGTGGAACTACCACTGGGCCACATAGCAGACATAGAGACCAGCTACAAGTACCTTGGTATCCCACAGTCACATGGGAACCACAGTGAGGAGGCAAGGAAGACAGCAACATCCAAGTACCACCAAAGGATAAGGCAGGTCCTGAAGAACCAGCTCAATGGGAAGAACAAGATCCATGCCATCAACACATATGCCCTGCCAGTCATCAGATACCCTGACAGTATAGTGAGCTGGCCAAAGGAGGACATGGAGGCTGCTGATGTGAAGACCCAGAAGCACCTCACAATGCACGGAGGTTTCCACCCCATGTCCAACACCTAGAGGTTGTACACCAGCTGCAAAGAGGGTGGGCGCGGTCTGATGAGTGTCAAAGCCACTGTCCTGGATGAAACCCAGAGCATTTAGGAGTACATCAGTAAGATGGCACCCAAAGATAAGCAGCTGAGAGAATGCCTAAGGCAGCAGCAGACATGGAAGGAAGTTCAAGGGGAGGAAATACCATGGCAAGACAAGCCCCTGCATGGGATGTACCACTGACAGATAGCTGAGGTGGCTGACATTGGGAAATCCTATCAGTGGCTGGAAAGAGCTGGACTAAAAGACAGCACTGAGGCACTGATCATAGCAGCACAAGAACAGGCACTAAGCAACAGATCCAGAGAAGCAGGGGTCTACCACACTAGACAGGACCCAAGGTGCAGGTTGTGCAAGGAGGCTCAGAGACAGTCCAACACATAGTGGCAGGATGTAAGATGCAGGCAGGAACAGCATATACTGAATGGCACAACCACATAGCTGGCATTGTGTACAAGAACATCTGCACAGTGTATGGGCTAGATCCTCCCAAGTCCAAATGGGAGATTCCACAAAAGGTCATGGAGAATAACAGGGCTAAGATTCTATGGGACTTCCAGATCCAGACAGACAGGCAGGTACTGGCCAATCAATCAGACTTCGTAGTAGTAGACAAGGACCAGAAGACAGCAGTGGTGATAGATGTAGCAGTGCCAAGTGACAGCAACATCAGGAATATGAGAAGCTGGAGAAGCTGGAGAAGTACTAGGGCCTGAAGGAAGAACGAGAGAGGATGTGGATAGTAAAGGCCAAAGTGGTCCCAGTTGTGGTAGGAGCACTTGGGGCCGTGACTCCTAAGCAGGGAGAGTGGCTCCAACAGATCCCAGGAACAACATCAGAGTTCTCTGTCCAGAAGAGTGCAGTGCTAGGAACAGCTAAGATACTGCGCAGAACCCTCAAACTCCCAGGCCTCTGGTAGAGGACTCGAGATTGAGGGAGACACATACCACCTACAGGGGTGAGAGGGGAATTTTTTTTTCATACACACACACACACACACACACACACACACACAGACAAATGTTGCTTGGAATTCTGGGAATTGAAGTCCACACATCTTCACGTTGCCAAGGTTGAGAAACACTGCTCTAGACAATCCACTGCACCACCCACTTCTGTATTTTATAGCAGAAGCAGAATTGTGGAGTGAAAAATATCCATATGGAAATACCACCTTAATTCCATTTTCAGTCAATTGCAACAGGCCTGCAGAGTGGTGAGGCTTTTAAGTACATAAGCCCCCTTTGCATTCAAACTCTACCCCAATCACCTCTTGTGATTCACACAAACACAGAGTATCCTGGGCTGTTTATTTATTGTAAATTTCCAAAGTAAAGCATTGGTTCAAAATAGGGAAAGGAGTACGACAAGGCTGTATACTGTCACCCTGCTTATTTAACCTATATGCAGAGTACATCATGAGAAATGCCAGGTTGGAAGAATCACAAGCCGGAATTAAGATTGCAGGGAGAATCATCAATAACCTCAGATATGCAGACGATACCACCCTAATGGCAGAAAGTGAAGAAGAACTAAAGGGCCTCTTGATGAGGGTGAAGGAGGAGAGTGCGAAAGCTGGCTTGAAACTCAACATTAAAAAAAACTAAGATCATGGCATCTGGACCCATCAATTCCTGGCAAATAGAAGGGGTAGAAATGGAAGCAGTAACAGACTTCATTTATTTGGGCTCCAAGATCACCACAGACGGAGACTGCAGCCATGAAATTAAAAGACGCTTGCTCCTTGGGAGGAAAGCTATGGCAAACCTAGATAGCATATTAAAAAGCAGAGATGTCACCTTGCCGACAAAGATCCGCATAGTCAAAGCTATGGTTTTTCCAGTAGTAATGTATGGCTGTGAGAGCTGGACCACAAATAAGGCTGAGCGCCAAAGAATTGATGCCTTTGAACTGTGGTGCTGGAGAAGACTCTTGAGAGTCCCCTGGACTGCTAGGAGGTCAAACCAGTCAATCTTAAAGGAAATCAACCCTGATTGCTCATTGGAAGGATCGATAATGAAGCTCAAGCTCAGATACTTTGGTCACCTAATGCGAAGAGAGATCTCTTTGGAGAAGACCCTGATGCTGGGAAAGATTGAAGGCAAAAGGAGAAGAGGATGGCAGAGGATGAGATGGTTAGATAGCATCACTGAAGCAATGAGCATGAAACTGAGCAAACTCAGGGAGGCAGTGAAGGACAGGAAGGCCTGGCGCAATATGGTTCATGGGGTCACGAAGAGTCGGACACGACTTAACGACTGAACAACAACAACAACAAAAGTAAAGCAATAACCATTTCTGCCAATGCAACTGCTTTCCACAGCTATCCCTTTCAGAAACAGACCTTCGGCCCTTTGACCAGTTTTAGAAGGTGGATTCCCATTCAGTACCTTGATTATAATGAGAGAGAAGCGATTTATTGCAAAGAGAAGTATAAATATCTAAAAATGATCACACAAAACATGAGACAAAACTGTTCTCACTTTTTTCTTTTCACTTTCCTCAGTGAGATTTCTTATACACGAGCACTCCTCAGATGCATAAGGAAAAATAGAATGTCCTTTTGTTTTCTTTTCAAAATATGTTAGTGGTGAGAGATCTTAAATAAGAATTGACCTTAGATTTCCTCAACATGATGGCTTCTAATGTGATACAACGGCCAGGTGCCATGATTGAGAATGCACATTTTATAAATTGTTCTTTACTAGCCACACATTCATGTTAAAACAACTTCCTCCTTTAAAGGCTAGATAGACTAGGCAAACAAAACTAAGATGTGATGTTTATATCATAAGCCATACGAATGTTGAAGGGAAAATACTTCATTATCTCAAATGATGTGAAAGTTAACAGAAAGTTATTGTGGTTAATAAAAGCTCAACGGTTCCTAAGTATAACTTTTATCATGGATCTCTACAGGGGGCAAGAGATATTATGGCCATCATTTGCACAATTACATAATGATGCACACATGATTTTGACATTATAGTGGCTTCTACTTATGGCTCTTGTTTTAAGCTTACATTTAATTTGCTAGCATTAACCAGTGACACAAGTACGTAAGTTCTATGCTGTACTTTCTGCTCTGGAAAAGAAGATAAAAGAACACAGATAAATATCTATTTCTATCAAAGAAAAACAATGAATTAATTCAGCAAAAACAATAGCAGGACAAAAGCTTAAAGCAGGAGAGGCAAATCAGTGATCCTTCAGGTGTTGGACTCCTGCTCTCATCAGCCCTGGCCATTGACTGTGCTGACTGGGAGTTGGAGTGCCACTGATTCCTCACCTACAGTCCTGTGAAAAAGAAAGTACACCCTTTCTTCTTCAAAGGGGATTGGATTAGCAGCACCTCTATGGAAGCAGTAAGGGTGTACTTAGTTTTTCACACATGGGTTCTCCTTTTTGGCTTTGTTTTTGTAAAATAAATGATGACATGGTATAATATGTCATGTGTTGTGGTTCATCTGAGGTTGTATTTACCTCCTTTTGAGAACTGCTAAGGACCAGATGATTTTTATTATGTCCTGATACGTAAAACCGTAGAACTCAAAGAGGGTGTACGTTCTTTTTCACATGACTGTATGTGTTACAGAAGTCACAGGTCTTAGAAGGAAAACAGACCCACAAAATCCCAGTAAGCTTTGTGTTACAGAATCCAGGAAAACTCTTACTTGGTATTATCTTAATTTGCCAAGACTGAGTGAGTTCTAAACTAGAAGCCTCTGTGTCTTTGCTGCCTCACATAATGGAAACTAAAGAAAGCCTCTCCTGAGGACCATTTGGTATATGGTTTGGTTTGTGCAGAAACACAAATCTAGTCTAAACCATTTATGTGGTTTAAGAGGTAAGTAACAACATAGTAAACAAAACTGTCTGAATTGAAAGAGAACTCGATCCTGTTAGGTAACTGGTTCAGGTATCATAAAATAATCCGTTCCTTAGGCAAGCTGTAAAATAAATAAATAATAGTACACCTTGTACTTGCACTAACATAAAGCATAAGATGGCAGATGGTCAAAACATACAGCCTTTTTCTATTTTTCATATCTTTTTTCTTTTTCTTTTACTTTATCTCACTTTTTCTTTTCCTTTTCTTTATAATTTGTATTTTCAATTTTCTTTTTCATTTCTAACTTTTATCTTTGTAATTTTAAAATTCCAATAAAATACTATTAAAAAAAAACATACAACCTTCTAAAGCCTCAATAAGAAGGCATTTGTTTAACCATTTTAAATAAGATAATACTTGAGGTCTACAGGCGTTCACCACACCAATGCCAGTTCTCTCACTTGACAAAAGGGCTGGTGTGTCCCAGGTGTTTTTGTGCACTTGCTTCTGGAAGAGTCTTGCCAGAAGAGTTGAGCAAAGGAAAGGCAGATTCATTTGGTGCTGTAAACAATGGAGCTGGATGGATAAGAGACACGCTTCTGGCTGACAAAACTTATTCTGCTGCTTACATTTTCTTGGCCAGCCAAGAGTTCAGAGTATACCTCTTACTGAGGCTTTATAAAGAGGCTAGAGATATGATAGGGATGGCTTGAAAACTACCAGTGAAAGACCTCAGGATGATCCCAAGGCTACTCTTGTTGTCAGGGGTTACATTGTCAATTCTCACTTTCCTAATAATTACAATATCCTTGGGAAGTTCCAGTGCTATAGTAATTAGCGTAAACTGCTCTTTAGTTTAAATAACCTTCCCTAGAATATGGGAAGACAGATGTCACCAGTGATGGGGAGGAATTTTGAGTGTCTATGACAGGAGACATATGATATATGATCCTCAATAGGTAATGATGAATTGAATACACGCATATAATTTCTATCAGAACATGTCATCCAAAAATGGGAAAGGATAACATTTTACAGGAAAGACAACAAAGATGCTCTAGAGCCAGAATATCCACCAAAAAGGTTTTCTCCTGTGTTTCCATTAAACAGGTTTCTGAGAGACCTGGGGAACTCTGGGATGAATCATTCGTTAATCAGCTCAGAAGATATCCATGTCCATCAGAGGAACTAATAGACAACTTTGACTGCTGTGGTTGTAGTGACTGTATGAAAATGAAAAAGCAACACATGTGTGACAGTGGAAGAAGCCAGTCAGCATGTGGGGAAGGCAGCATGACTGACCAAAGGAACAGTTACCTGGAGTGCAAAGAATTACTATGAAATTCTAGGTGTAGGGGGAGATGTGAAAGATGAAGCACTAAGAAAAGCTTATCACAAAGCTTCCCCAACAAGAGCTGTGCTCCAGGAGCAATAGATGCATTCAAAGCAATAGGCACCATTTTTGCAGTTTTGAGCAATCCTGAAAAAGAAGGTAATTGAGAATATTAAAATAGGCTGGTCTGTAAGGGAAAATAAAGACTTTTAAATAGCCTGGGCATAAGCATTATTTTAAGTTGTGCCTCCAAATGTACCAGTAGCCAACAAAGCGGTTTAACCAAACAGTCAAATAGTCTCTGAAATCAGATCATATATTAGGGAAGATAGTCTTGTTATATTATTCTGGATCAGTTAAATATACAAAGGCAGCCCCATTTAGAATATATTATAGTAGTCAAAATAGGTAACACAAAATACAGATCATCATGATCACACTTGGATAGCAGCTCCAGGATAAGAGCACTGATCTTGGCAGTGGAGATCAGGACATCCGCCTTCAGGGCTGAATGTAAGAGTACATTCAAGTCATGAACCTGAGAACCATGAATCAACCTGATGTCATGACTCCCCTGAATGAACCTTAATCAGAGAAAGAAACAGAAAAAGAATTGGGTAAGGTACCTTTGGCACCATGGGAAGTCCTCTCACCTGTAATCTCAGACCCAACCAGGGATTCAGAGGCAGAACTAATTCTGTCCATTTCTTCTGGACCTGCAACCTGGACACCTGATTCAAAAAACACTTCATGACCCCTAAGACCATGGGAATGGATGTTCTCCTGAGTAGACCATGTTCCATGGAGGACTAATAAGTATAAGCAAAGCTCTGCTGACTCCAAGGAAAGGCAATCTTGTTAGCCTTCAGGAAGGCCTTGAATGCCTGGCTGTTTCCTCAGGCATTGGGGCTACAATGTTAGAGAAGGTCTTCCTGCAAGATGGAGTGTATGTTGGTGTTCCCCAACTGTGTGTTTGGGTGTTGTTTTCTGTGGAGTTCTGTTGTACTGCACTTTTCCTTTTATTGTTGTACACTGCCTGAAGTCACATTTTTGTGAATTGGGTGGCCATATAAATCCTATAAATAACTAGACAGACAAACAAACAAACAAATGAACATGGAACCCAGTATCTGTTGCAGCCTTCCTTGGGAATCCTGAGCTTTTCTGTAGCTTCTCATCTGGACTCTAAACTTCAGCTTGCCTCTTTGTATTCCTGATTGGATTTAGGGCACATCTACATGTGTCCTAATTTTGTCTCAAGGATGCCTCACTAACTGTGGTTTAAGGTCATGTCCCTACAATGCAGCCCTCTTGTCATCCCCAGTCCATGCCCAACATCACCCCATTTTAGAGTTTTCTGATTCAGTATGAAAGGGGTGCTTTACATCTTCTAACAGCCCGGACTTGCTATGTGGACAATGTGCAGTGCTTGTGAGAGTGGTCAGAGGTTTCGATCTGCCCAGCTCCTTTCAGCTGCTTTCCACAAGTTGCAGAGTAATAATGTGCAGGCATGCAGTGACCTGCCTGGCCTTTGGGGCACTTCTTTCTACACAGATTGTCCCAGGTAGAAAAAAAGTTTCAGCTGACAGGCAGGTCACTTGTTGGGTGCTTTTGCTGCTTACAACTCATATATCACATCGAATGAGCTGTTGCCAGCAAAAATTCCCACTTAGCTCCCTGCCTGTCAACCCCTGCCCATCCTGAAAAGCTTGATCCAGAAAGTTAGGTCGAGGAAAGCTGCCAGTTTTTGTCAGTCCGCCCTGGTGGATCAGGTTTTGCAGGTAATCCCCAAGGTGGGCAAGGTCTTCCTAATAAAGCAAGAGGAGAGTGCAGATCCTGCAGGAAAAAATGGTGGGTGGGAACTTACCACTCCTGCTTTACTGAGAACCTCCAGCCCCAGGGCCTGATCCATGGGGATGGGATGACAAAGGCTGCCTGGTAGCTCCACTGCCATGGATCAGGAACTGCAGATGATCCGCAGCATGGACGGGTGCTGCTCAATAATGCAGGAGCTGAAAATGGCCAGCCACAACTGCAAATCAGCTTCTGGCAGAGAACGAAGGCACTGTTCCAGCCATCTGTCAAAACTCTTCTCCTCCTCTGGCCCTATTCCATCTTAGGGAGAATGACTAGCAGATGATTTTCCTGTCTGCTGAGAAATCCCCCAATTGCTGCACCTTCACTTGCCCTGCAGTAAAGTCTTAGAGAACCCCCTTCACCAGTTTGTTTGTTTGTTTGCTTTTTAATGAGGCCAAGTAGAGACTGGCTGTGCAGACATGGCAAATTTATGCTGGCATACTTTGTGACACCTAAGGGACTGGAGGAAAGCCCCTTAGAATTTTGCCCTTGGACTAATTTTGTTGCTCCTCTTCACTCTATCTTGGAAAATCTTGACCTCTGTTTGCTAGTTTTCACTCTCTATTTACAGTCCTTAAGCTCTGTTCTGGTGAGGTGAAAATAAATACATTTGAATCCCATTTAACAGGCAGTTTAACTCATTCCACCCCAATGTACAGCCCAAAATAAGTGCATTGTTTGACATCAAGGATAAACTAAAGGGATTAACACAAGGTACAGTAAAATGCAAAGAAAGATGTTTTCAGTTCAAAACGGATGCTGATTGCAGAGAGAGGTGAGATGATGAAATGTTAGGTAGTTCATATGGAATGCAAGGAACGATAAGGTAAGCAAGGCCAGGAAAACACGCAGAATAAGGCTTTTGGAATTCTTTTTTGGGGCACTTCAGTGGCCATAGGATTAACACAAGGTACAGTAAAATGCAAAGAAAGATGTTTTCAGTTCAAAACGGATGCTGATTGCAGAGAGAGGTGAGATGATGAAATGTTAGGTAGTTCATATGGAATGCAAGGAACGATAAGGTAAGCAAGGCCAGGAAAACACGCAGAATAAGGCTTTTGGAATTCTTTTTTGGGGCACTTCAGTGGCCATAGGAGCCGTCTGTATATTTTTTTCTGCGTAACAAAGTAACCTGTTGCATCTGTGTGTGTGACTTTCTACCCAAGGACTAATCAGGTTATGTGAATGCATGTTACCTCTCTCTGTGTATGCGTGGGTCAATAATTAGGATAAGTTTGGTCTAGTGGTGAAGGCACCAGGCTAGAAATCAGGGTGAGTTCTAGTCCCACCTTAGTCATGAAAGCCAGCTGGGTGACTTTGGGCCAGTCACTCTCTCTCAGCCCAACTCAAACTCACAGGGTTGTTGCTGTGGGGAAAATAGGAGGAGGAAGGAGTATTAGGTATGTTCTCTGCCTTGCGTTATTTATAAAAATAATAAAGGCAGGATAGAAAATCTAAAAAAAGAGAGGGCAGATGTGATGCCTCTGTGTGTGTGTGTGTTCCCTCCCACACCAAATTTAATCCAGTTCTGGTTACTTTCCAAAGAGTTACTGTTAATGGAGAAGACAGAGTCTAAGCCCCTTTACATAATTTCTTTCCAACATTCCATTGGGTTGGAAAGAATATAATGGTTTGTGATTCTTCGGCTGCTCTAACAGCCCTTATGCCTGGCAAACACATCTTCTAATGAAGGATTCCCCAAATGTCTGATTCCTGCAGAGAACTTTGGCTAAGCATCAGAGGATTTTAGCACTTAAATAGCTGTGAAGCAAATTGTCTTTAGCATGAATAGGCAAAAACAGAAGGAGTCTTGTAGCATCTTTTCATACTAACAAGTTTTATTAATTGATGTATGTAGGTCACAAAACGTTTTGCCTTTTTAAACAAAAATATTAGTCTGAAAAGGTGTTACCAGACTCTTTCTGGCTACCATAGACTGATATGGCTCTCCTCCTGGAATATTTGGCATGAATAGGGCAATTAATGCTAAGCATGAGAGGATAGACTAAAAGGACTGGAATAATATGTAGAATAACCCAGGACCCTTGGGGCACGTCTTAGATGGGACAAAGCTGAACCCTTATTGATTAAGTGATGAATTGCCTTAATTTCTGAAATAGCTCTAGGTGACTTACATACTAGGGTTAAAACATACATAAAGGTAGTAAAGGTGACAAAAGAACTGATAATACAAAATCACACATTAGAGGATAACCTACTCAAAAGAGAACATAAGAACCTTGGGCCATTATAGCTACAGAGCAAGTGTAACTACAGAGAAACCACATCTGCTAGGTCCCACAAGGGGATAATGTTTTACACTTGGAACCTGGAGCACATCAACTCTTCCAGATCTTAATGTTTGGGCAGAAACAACCACAGACAAATGGTCCTTAAGGTAATCAGGTCCTAAGCAATGTATTCTCTGATCTGCCTTCTATTCTTTCCCAGAATATGTGGCTGCTGTTCACAGCTCCCAGGAAAAGATGCAGATGCTTGTAGATGTGGCAGACAAGATAAGGACTCCAAAGCCCTCTAGTAGAAGATGAAACACTGATGAATACTGTTAGCTAATGGCAGTAGAATTGAACAGGAATCCCCCAGCACTACCTTTTGAACTAAAATATTATAAAACAATATGTCCTAATTTTGTTGGTGATTACAAGAGTTACAAATTACAACTAACTAGAAATGAATATTATTAATGTCATATAAAGTACAGGGCTTTGAACACAACATTAAATCTATTCAGGTTTTATTCAGCATCTATTCATCAAATCTATTCAGCATCTATTCAGGTTTTGATAGGAGATGAAAAAATTAGACCATCTCAGTATACTTTTCACCCAGCTCTTTGCATGTGACTTGACACTTTGTCAAAACAGACAAATTTCTGAAAATTTTAAGTTGAAGATACGTAAGTACATTTCAGTACAGTAAAGTCTTTCCCCAGGCTTGTTACAGAGAGAGAAGCTGTACTGCCTACTGGCTCTGCAATGCTCCAGATATGAAGGGAAGAAGGTACTTCAGGACAGGTAGACATGGCACCTGTTGTGGTTCCTTAAGCCCCTTTTCCCAGGATCATGCTGTAGGTGTAGGTGCGAAAGGCAGCCATGCATCCCCAGAAAAGACACAGCTGCTTTAAGGAGTTGCAGAAAGAGGCTGTGTGAACACCCTTCCCTGTACACTCTGAAACACTGCACTAATCTAGTGCCTACTCATACCTGAGACCTTCAGAGTCTGTTTGGGTGAAGGTAACGTGTAATGGGGAATGGATGTATCTGTTGTAGCCACACAAAGACTGAGGCATCTGAAGTTGCCTCATTCATTCATTCATTCATTCATTCATTCATTCATTCATTCATTCATTTGATATAGCTCTAGTGACTCTAGGTGGCTTACAAAAAATTATAATCAAGAGGAAAAAAAGCACAATTTAAATAAAATACAGGGAAAAAAACTTTTATTGTGTCATTGAAGCCTTCATGTTTGGCATATTTGCATAGATGTGCAGGGAGGTGGTAGTGAAGCTAAGTATGCTGGAATGATAATGGAGAAGATGTGGGGCCTTTTGCTTTGCTAAATAGGATGGGCCAAAAGAGAGATACTGTCAAAAGGAGCCCCTGCCACGTGTTCCTGGGAGACTGAAGCATGAAGTCAAATTCAATGGAAAGGAGTACAGAAAAGGGTGAGGAGCGAAACAGAGCAAAATGAAAGACAAAAAGAAAACAAGGAGCTGAGTTATTAGGGAGGAGAGAGGGGCAGAGAGGAGAATGAAAGCAATCAGAGCTGTAGATGGTGCCTACCAGGATGCTATGGAGTCGAGAAAAGAAGTGTGCAAGGTGGAGTACAGCAAAATTGCAGGGCTGAAACATGAAGGACAAATGGGGTCACATGAGAATGAAGAAAGGCGCTGCTGCTGCTGCAAAAGAACACTGTACAATGGAGTGAGGTTCCTTCAGTGAACTGGAATTACCAAGAGACAAGTGGATAGAGAAACAGGAAAAAAAAACATGCTGATGACTTATAGGATAGAGAGAGGGAAAACAAATTATGGGGCAGGAAGGGAAGAGGGTTAATTCAAAGGCCCCTGGCCTGGAGTACAGAAAAACAAATGAGATGCAGAGCTCATCTCAAGGAACTTCTACACGGCACCACCTCTCTCTTCTTATACTCTTCTGCAGATCTGTGTTACTGCACAACTCTCCCCAGTGTTATGCTTTGTTCTCCTAGCCCTGTTGCAGGCCACTGCTTCTTCCAGCTGGTCAGTGGAAGGATGCAAAAAGGGCAGTCATTTGTTTTCCTACTCACCATACTTGTCCTTCACTTGACACGTTTGCCTTTGGACAAGAAAAGAAAAATGATAAAGGGCCAGAAACCAACCACAATGTGTCTGGATTTGTGTGGCAAAACTGCCCCTTAGAACAACTGGGGATGATGGGACAAAATGTCACAGCACCTAGACAGCAGGAGAAAGGTGGAAATTCTAAGAGTTGGGACAAAACAGGAGCTCCCAGCAGGATGGGATGGGAAACTGCTCACATGGGGCTCCAGAGGAGATACTGCAAAACTATTCTTGTAGCATTTGTTTCCCAAACTGTCCATAAGCACCATTAAGTCCTCAGGCATAGCTTCCACATAGGGAGGAACTGATTCATAATGTATGGACAGCAAAGAAATCAATGGGTGTTTTATATATTTATTAATTACAAACCTTTGTGGCTTCAAGGGATCCAACTAGTACACCCTTTATAACAACTAACTTCAGCCTAGGGGCCTCCAGAAATGCAGGTAAGGGATAATGGGAACTGGGCTGCATTGGATGAGGATGATGGAAGTTACAGTTCGGTGTATCTGGAGAACACCTCCAAGTTGAGGAAGCCTGCTCGATCAGAAAGGTTTCCTCTCTCTCTCTCTTCCTCTCTCTCTCCCTCTCTCTCTCTCCTCTCTCCCACCCCCAGTAGCTCCTCCAGTGGTCTCAGTTAAACAACAAGACCTGTCAGAGCTGGTAACCAGCATTTGGTTAAGGTGTGTGCCTGGCTTCCAGAACAGCTTCTGTCCTTTTATGTTATTTACAGGTGAAATAGGAATGGTGGTGTTTGCCGAGCTGCTTGTTTAATTGACTGAAGGCAGCTGAGGAACAAATGCGACAGAAGGATGGCAATGTTTGGTTTGTTGATACCTGTCTTCCTGATTTGCTCTCCTCTTGGTCACTCCTGCCGGAGCCCTGATGACTTTGTGGGTGCCAGTTCTCCTGGAGATATTGTCATTGGAGGCTTGTTTGCAATTCATGGCAAAATGTTACATTCTGAAGAAAAGCCCCTCAAACCCATGATTGCCAATTGTGCTGGGTGAGTAGCAACAGCTCTCTGCCATAAAAATGTTAAGAGGAAAATGACATGAAAGTGAATGGGGCTACTCAAAGTGAAAGGGGAGAGGACTGGAAATTCAGTTGCTTTTTTATGATTCTTACTTAAAAGATGGGGTTTGATCTGTCAGTTGAGTAAAAGTGACTGCATGACTACAGGACTGTTATACTAATATAGGGAGATAAAATCTAATATCAGGGATTATGTAGATCTTCAATATCTATCTTGCTCAGATGTTATAAAATAAAAACAAATGGAGTTTGTCTTTATGCCAACACTGTAGGATTGTGCTGTACAACTATCTGTAAATTTGAGAGTTAATCTGTTACATTAATCCATTGAATTCAACAAGACTTATTTCTGAGTAGCGATGCAGAGGGAAGGAATGAAAGTATTCGGTTGATTTATGTCTCTTTTACAGTATATGATTAAGCATTGCAAATTTTAATATTTAGATCCATGACACAGTAATATGACATTAAACACGTTACAGAACCAGAATCTAGCCCAGGATAGAATATCCTTTGTGCTGCATTGTAGTGTTTTACTTTTTCAGCTGCTTAGCACCAGAAACCTTTATATAATGATTCAGAAGCAATCTCATTAAGTGTCTGGGAACAGATTGAATGTAGATTAAGGTACCCGATCTGGACAAGCACTAGGTAGCATCAAAGAAGTATATCAAATTCTAGTTCTTTGCTGCCATCTAGCGATCATCCAGAATTTTGCTGCACAGATCAGGTAGCCCTAATGGGTATAGGATTGAAGCCCATTGATTTTATCATTCTTACTCAAAGACATGCTTTGAATAGCAAGAGTTTCACAAATAAAGTCATACTTCCTAAGATTACCTTTTCTGTCATATATTAAGAGCAAAGCAATCCATCACCACTATCTGCCAGTCAGCATTTTAAAAGTACGTCTCAAAGGGCAATTAAACTCTCTTCCTCAGTTTATTCACAACAGACTTTCCCAAACTCAGAGCTACCAAACCTGGCCTGCAAAAATCCAGATAACCACCAAATGGCAGCAGAGGGATACAGAAAATCCTCAAGCTTGGTCACCATCTAGTGGAGAACCACAATTTTGCAGCCCAGATCTGAAAGTTCTATCCAAATAGGTGCCTTCCAAACATGGGGAGATAGTAGTGTCCAGAAGTCTCAGGCAGTGTGACCTTTGGTTGTCTGAGTTGGAAAGCCTCTATAGTTCCAATACATCTGGAAGTCACCAAGCTAAGGAAAACATTGTTGGATTAATACAGTTACTGGTCTGAATGTAACTATCCCAAGAGGAGGCTGTTCCAGAACTTCAGCATAACCTTTCTTAATGAGGGTGTGTCAATAAAGAGTATTGAATAATGGCGCTGAAATCAAAGCCACATCACTTACCTCTAATTCAAATCAAATCTAAATTAATTTCTTTTAAATAACCTTATGCCTTTTTTGGAATATTGAGGGAAATGTGAGGCAGTGGGATCCTAAATTCTTACAACCACGAGAAAGTCTTTCTCTAATTGTAGAAAAACACATTGTTTTTCATCTGTTTCAAGCACAAAACATTGCAACCAAAATAGGCTAAAAATAAATTAAAGCTGTAGGGTTATGATCTCTAGGAAAGTGTCCTGGGGCACAGGGTTTATTGAATATCCCTCTTATATGTCATGGAAAGAGAGTTCCAGCCTTCCCTCTTATATGTCATGGAAAGAGGAGTTATATTATCAAAATTCCTCTTTCTGGGCCTTGAGAATTCTCCGTGGTTAGTTCTTTCAATGTTAGAAAGGGGCTTCACTGTATTGACTGGTATCTCTTTAACAACTCGTTTGAATTATGGATTTTTCTCTGTTATATAGAGTAAAACAATAGAGAAGAAAGCTTGGTCTTACTGACAGCTTCTTCAAAGGAGCCAGAAAGTCATGACCAGCATGCCGGCTCATATACTACTAGGAATTCTGTGCATTCCTCTACTTTGGTGATACAGTATAAAATTTAACATGTCTTTTTCAGAGCCTTTATGAAGTATGCTGTAGAACCTGTGAAGTTCATATTACACTTCAGTTTAATTTACTCTAAGAGTAATTTTGATTTTAAATGATCTGAGGCCTAGATCTGCAAACCCTGTAATTAAGTCTGGCTCATGTTTTCAAGTGTGGTCCATACAGCACTCTCTTCTTTTATTAAAACAACTGGTTCCCACTCTTTCTCTCGTACATAGGTTCTGCAAGACTAACAGAAAGCCTTATAATTACAAAAGGCATATTCCAAAACCTGGGTGACCTTTGCACCAATTAGTATTAAAGTAATGCTTCCTGTCCTGAATGAGGGAATGCAGATGTTTGGGCTGTATGCTACTTATTTTGGCTTCTTCGGAATATTTAGCTTGTAGAATAACTATCCATGTTGGGTCTAGACCTCTCTTGGTTTGGAATCAGATGTTAGTTAAACCAGATATTTTGGAGCACAAACCCCATAATCTTTGACTAGGGAGTATGGTTGTTGTAGTCCAAAACTCTGGGGAGGTCACATGCTTATTCCTGCATTAGACAAAGGAATAAAAGAGAATTTCTTGCTGCCAAGGTGATGAGCTTCAGAAGTGATGCATATTCCCTCAGATAACAATATGTCCGTAGATTTATTTTGTGAGCAAGACGTGAACTGGATAGATGAGAGAAACACTTTCAGAGCTGAAGGAGGGAGAAAGAGGGATCTGATTTCCAACTGCAAATGTGACTTGGTCCCCAATTATTTCCCCGCAGATGTCCTTTAAAAGTAAAATCCTCTGTACAAATATAGGAGCTCCTGAAAACTTAGAGCCATTTGCACCCTTTAAGACAAGCAGCTCAACCATATGTGAGAAGGCCACGAAGAAGAGAATAGCACTGGAAAAGTGACCTTTTTTGAGGCTATTGTATCTGACTCCAAAAATCTGGATGAAAACTAAATGGCAGCAATATGATACAGAAAATTAGGCTCTTTACTGACATCTAGCAATTGTCCTGACATGGTAACCCTAAAGTTCTTGCAAAAATACATCTTTTTTTTTTTGCTTTGCATTGCTAGTGGTGATGTTGGCCACTTTAGGAATTCTTCTACAGAACAGGATTTGGATATTCCTTAGAAATGCAACTTGGGAACAAATGAGAAAATCTTTGATGACTTTATTGCAGGATCTATTATTTATTTAATTAATTAATTCCTAGCACACCTTGGTTCTCAACCTGTTTCTAAACAGTAATTTTATAAAATAGTTTTGGTAAACAGCAGTTTACCAGACCAAGGCATGGGGATATTGTAAGCAGCCTGGCTGATGTGACACAAGGCTTACCCTACTTTTAACATGGATACTTCTTACCCTATCTTGGATGTAGAAAAGACCTGTGTGCCATTTGCTATTTTTGCATATCAGATTCTGTGATGCATTCTCCTCTGTTCCTCAAGAAGCTGCTGCTGTCCTACCTATTTGTTAACCATACATTTAAAAATTTTCAAACAATTTGTGGCTTTAGCCTCACAACGAGTATTTGTAGCAGGAGTTTTCCTTGTGCAAAGTTTTCCTCAGTCCAAAGGCACTGAGCAGCTATTCCATTTTTTTCCTCCTGAACATAATCCTCCTCCTCCTCCTCCTCCTCCTCCTCCTCCTCCTCCTCCTCCTCCTCCTCCTCCTCCTCCAGAAAAAAAGTCAGAAGAAGCCATGAAAAATCATGGGAAATAACAGATTCCAAGCTGACATTCAATTCTGTAAAAAAATGCAATGTGAACATACAATAAAAACATGTCTAGAGGCATCCAAAGTGGCACTTCTCTCTCTTGACTTAATCACGCCAGTGTAACTCACAACTTTAGCTATTTCCCAAATTGTAGGGACTAATATCTTATTTGCTCTGAGAACAAATTAAATTTGGCATGGGGTTGTTTATGAATCCCTAAGAAATAAAGGGATTCTGAAACTAATCCTACCTTCTCTACAATTGAGAGTGCAAAAATAATTATTTTGACATGTAATTAGGAAAATGAGGAAAAAACTATGTGAGCTTGTATTCTGGATTAGCTATGCATATTTTACTATTTTGAAACATATTTATTTCTATCTTTCACAGGCAAAATTGTTATTCTTTTAATAATGATAGCAGACCATTTTCCTGAGAAGTAGGTGCCCTTGTGAGACTGGGGGATGTGGGTAGGAAAGAGTTAATGAGGCCAACATGACTATTACAGTTTTTCATGTGCCCACAGTAGTTACCAAGGACACTAATCAAGATCTTCAGCCAAATTTCTTGTGATGTGTGGAAATCTAGAGTTCTGATCACTTTTACCTATTGCAGTGATTGTCTGGATCAAATCAGGATCTTGATCAAAAGGGGAGAAGGATAAGGAGACCTTATTCTCACCTCTCACCAATCCTGATACAGGCAAGATTGCTTATGTCACTCTGGATAGCAGAGGAACTGGCAATATCAAGATCAAATCTCTCTCCTCCCTTCCAGGAATCCTGGTTCAAATGGTTCTTTCTCCAAATAAAAGTTATTTGGAGAAAAAGGGGGAAAGTTAAGGTTCTAATCAGAGCTCCTGATCAGTTTTTACTTTTTTCCCTAGTGATCCCTACAGGCAGGATCATTACCTTACTGTTTCTATTAGCAATGATGAGACAACTATCTTGACTTTGATACTTCTAAGGAACTGATTTATTAAAGAGACAGAAAAGGCTTATGGATGGGTTCCTAGGTGCCCATACACATGTATCTTGGCTCCACCATCATCACCAACCCTATCCACCAGCGTGATGCCCAAAGGATAAATGTTGCCCTCCCCCCAAAAAGGTTTCTTGCCCCTGTCTGAAAGAACCTAGCAAAGAACACTAGGAAATGGTAAGATTCTTAACCCTCTTTCTCCAGCAGTAGAAAGGATGAATTAGTTTTGAATATGAAAACAGAAGCTATTTGGAGGAAAAACAAGCACATTGTTTTTGTTGCCTTTGTCAGTGATTTGATCCAAACTGTCCATTTGGCTGTCAGAGATGGAGTATTTCAACATATAGTAGGTGGAGGCCCAGATTAATCTGTATGTATGTAAATATACTCACATGTTCCAAAATACTATACCGTAAGCATTCAGAGGTAATTAAATCTGGGTAAACAATGGCATTTTTATTGTTTGGAGATCCAAGATAAATCTAACAATATATGTACTGGGGGAGAGTTCAAATAATATTTACAAATGCATTCCAGGTATTTGGTCTGACTTTTCTGTAGAAGGTATGCATTATTCATCTTATAAATTACAAGGATTAATCACTATGAGTTCATTGTCAGCAAACAGGCAACGTGCATACTGATTTTATATAATGTAATGTTGCTTCCATTGAAACAACAATTATTTATGTATTTCTCGACAGCTTTGAAGTTCAAGTGTTTCTTCAGAGTCTTGCGATGGTCCACGCCATAGAAATCATCAACAACTCCCCTCTTCTACCTGGAATTAAACTGGGCTATGAAATCTATGACACCTGCGCAGAAGTCACCAGGGCAATGGCTGCAGCCTTGAGGTTCCTGTCCAAATTTAATGCTTCCAAAGACCTGGTGGAATTCAAATGTAACTATTCAGACTATACACCCCGAGTAAAAGCTGTCATAGGAGCCACTTATTCCGAAGTGTCTATGTCAGTTGCAAGAATATTGAATTTGCAGCTAATACCACAGGTAAGTCATTCTGAAAGCATATATTTATTTTCAGCCAGCAAAATCTAAATTAATGAATATCTCCATGATGTAACTGGATGTTGAATATAGCTATGAAGGAGCTGCACTTGGCAATTGGATTTCAACAACTTTCTGGATTTAGAATTCAGTTCTGTAAAGAACTGAGCAATATACTTGTGCTTTGATTGAAATATTTCTACGCTGCATCTTTTCCCACATGCATGGTATTGCAGCCTCAAGCCTTTAGAAGTTCATTACTAATCTTAATATCTGGAAAAAAGTAAGATGGAGAAGTAGGAAGTTATGTTTGGCAAATTCTTCCAGGTAAAAATACCTTGAGGTAGAACACTAAAGCTTTCAGGGAAAATGCTTCCCCAGGTTTCTCCTGGCTGTGCTGCCTTTCTACATAGAGAAAAGTGTCTTTAGGAACATGCAGGACAATTCAGCAATCTGATCTTCACTTACAGTCTGGATGTGTTACAAAAGGTTGCATCCCTCACCATTGTCCCTGCTGGCTGAAGCTGCTGTTACTTGTAGTTCAGCAATATCTAAAAGGCCAGGTTGTCAACTCTGCTTTACATTTTCTAATTGGAAGAGTCACTCAGGACTAGAAGCTCATGTACTTCTCACTTTTCCAGTACCTTTTCATTCATTATGACAGCACAGCCACACATTTACCAGAAGAGGAGTGTCAATGTGCAAAGCGGTGGGGGTGGGGGGAGAGGGAGGCAACCGTAAATAGGAAGTACTATAAACCAAATTTAAACAAAACTTTTCCTCCACTATCATCCTACCTGCAGCAATCAACATGCCAACTGATCTTGAAAAGAAGCTTTCATTTTATGGTTAGTGCCTAGGCAGATTTGGGGTTTTCCTTCAAATTACTTGTTTATTGAGGAAGTCATTCAAATAGCTAGGCATAGTTTTTCAGGCCATGACCACATATAGAATGCACAGTGAATGTAGGGTGATTATGTACTACAAAAGGCTCAGAGATCTGCTGCAATTGCTTTTCTACGCTAACGAGGCGTCATTTATTCCTGCTGCATTCTGAGCGTATGTATTTAGCCAGTCAGAGCACAGTGGTTATTAGGTGCCCAACTAGGCCCTTCATTCTCCTCGAAAAAGTCCAGATCAAGTTCTTTGCTATGCCTGAAACCTGATTCTTTGCTGCAAAGTCAGCACTGAGACCAACTCCTGATTATCTACTTTCACACGCTTTATATACTTTGCTCCTGTAGATCTGATCCCCCAGATTCTTACTGACAATTTTGCTTCATCCTACTCTAATGCAATAAATAAAAAATTGGAATTGGTTTTTCCTTAACTCAGCTCTGCATGCTTGGACCTGAGCATGCAACTGCAGGTTTAAGGCAACAGATTAAGGATATTGATATTTAATTAGATCTGGTATGTCTTCCCATGGAAATATTCCCAGCTAGCTGCCTTACCCTCCTTAGGCCTGCCAGACATGGAAGCCAAATCACAGTCCGTAAATACAAGGGACCATTATCTTTAGCATGATTCAATGTGCTCCCTCTTAGAAGGGAAATCCATTTGGACTAAGATTCTGCCCATGTGGCAGGAGGGATATTGAAACTGTAAATCACATTTCGTTTTATTGTCCATTTTTTGCTGATACACATTTACCATTGATATCCTCACATTTAAATAAATTCTCTGGTCATCCCGACTGGTTTTATTTACTCCCAGATAGATGTGATAGTGCAGCCAAATTTTGCTATGTATGTGTTAAATGTGTAGCCGACTTACTGACAGGCTTAGCTCGTTTTATTCTTAGTTTTTATCTTCCTCTATATGTAACTTGTTTCTATTATCGAGCTTCATGACTGGTCATGGACTTCAGGGAAGATTTCTTGTCTTGAGGGAGTCCTCATCCACTCCCTGGTAAGAGCTGAAGAGGCTGCTGAAAGCAAAGGAATGGGCAGGAGATACACGTAGCTGCAAGATGTGAGCTGAAAAGCAAGAATACCTTGGAGGGGAAGGTAGCTTGCTTGGGGAATTTTGACTTTTGTCATGTGTAAACAGGGCCTCTCTTCCTCTTCTGCTCTTTCCTTCTCTGGCTGGTAAACTCTTCCCCAAACCCAGAGGAATCCAAAGACTCCAACCGCTTCTGCAGAATGCAGAAATGAGCAATGCGATGGCACGACGCAAGCCCCGCCCCTTTCCTCAGTGCGTGGGATGTTGCCCTGGGAGAGTCCAACACTTGTTTTGTCTTTTCCCCCTTGCTCGGATTCGG
The DNA here is from genome assembly GCF_059951505.1 of Python bivittatus. Classification (NCBI taxonomy): domain Eukaryota; kingdom Metazoa; phylum Chordata; class Lepidosauria; order Squamata; family Pythonidae; genus Python; species Python bivittatus. The sequence continues at coordinate 62,624,011 of NW_028277030.1, read as the reverse complement.
CCCTGTATTTTCTTTCTGGCTTACTGCTTCTGCTGGACCAAAGGAGGCATGTCTCTCTGTGTGTGGGTCTGTGTGTGACATGTATATTTTATGCGTCTCCATGTGGGAGGGTGCTTTTTACATTAAGGGGAATGGTTAATATATGCATGTGGGGATCAATTAATTTTTAATGAGGTACATTGTTTTACTGACTTCAATTAATGTTATTAATTTAATATACAGGCTTGTTTTGGTGTTGACCCTACCCTCTTTTTGTGTGTGTCTTCTGGTAGATATATGAACCAGTCTGGTGTAGTGGTTAAGGCACCAGGCTGGAAACCAGGAGACAGAGAGTTCTAGTCCCACCTTAGGCTCAAAACCAACCCTGGGCCAGTCACTCTCTCTTGGCCCTGGGAAGCAAGCAAGGGAAACCACTACTGAAAAATCTTGCCAAAAAAAGACTGCAGGAACTTGTCCAGGCAGTTGCCAAGAGTCAACACTGCTTTGAAGGAGATACACACACACACACACACACACACACATATACAGTATATATATATACACACACACAGAGTATATATACACATGCACATGTATATATATATGTATATGTGTGTATATGTATATATATATGTATATGTGTGTGTGTGTGCATGTGTGTGTGTATTACATTCATATATGCCTTTACATAAACAAATGTGCTTTACATGTGTGCACACATACATACACACATAGAATTTTTTGTTCTGGAGGAGAAAAGGATGGGTTTCCACTGGAGCTGGCAACCCTAGAAGACTGGGCATTGCACAACATAGTTGCATAATATTGTGCACAATGTTTATATTTTTTTCTATCCCGTCTTCCCTTGGAGGAGGAATATTAAATTCAGAATCATCTTCCCTTTGTGTAAAAATGGTAGCTATTTATGTTTCACAAATTGCCATTTAAAACTATACAAATTTAGGAAGTAAATGTGATTAAATAATGAATATATTCTCAAAGGTCTCACGCACAACACTTGCACATTATACGTCATCCTGCCTAGTGTCTGTCTCACAATCAGACTGTATTCCATGCAATGCTGTGCATGATCAGCTCTGGAAAATTTCCTTTCCCAGAAAACAAAATGATCCAGCAGTAAGAAACTTTCGGCTGCAAAGGAAAGGAAGTTATTCAGGCTGGAAACTTAGCAATATGTAAGTTCCCTTGAGTGCAACAGGCTTTCCTGCTGAAGAAGCTGAGCAAAGCTGCCTCACCAAGCAAAGAGCCACCATGTGGCAGCTGTAAGATATCTTTCAGCCCTGTGTGAATATAACCTCCTACCTAAATAGCCAAATTGTTTTGACAACTTGACTGGTATTTTTAAGAGTTTCAATTGCCCATTTCAAGTGAGGTAGCTATATCAAATACAAAACAATGAAATAGCCCTGTGGTTTTCGCTCATTAAAATTAGCATTTTTCAGAATACCTACCCTTGTGTAACTCTTCCTGCCTACCTTTGTTAACCACATAACCTCTACCTAATGTAGTAGGTCCTGTTCATAGGTTAGGCGTCCCAAATTTCATGCCTGCCAGATGTGATGAACTTTTCTCCCAGAATGTTTAGCCATCATGGCCCTATTCACTCATGGAGCTTTTCTGAGGATGGATAATGGTGGCCAGACTTCATCCTGGCTAGTGGTCATCCTACCATGGATCCATTGTAGCACAGAACCCAAATTCACTCTCAGGAGGATTCGTGGCTGATTTTTTTGCAATCCTTACCCTGGGCCCATAAGGGCAGATGAAGGAAAAGATAGAAAACATGGAAGAAATCTTAGAAAATGGTGCACTTAAAAAAAGACATTTGAAAACATGGGAGGGAACACTAGCTCTCTTGTCTGAATGGTAGGATCTTAAGACCTCCATCCAGATAAATGTGTTGCATTGATTCATATATGGGGCACAGTATTCCAGAGGACTAGTGGCCACTGGCAGGTTTTCCCCTAAGAAGTCAGTAACTAGCTTTGCAACATTTCTTTCAAAATTATACATACTTTCAGGGCTTAAGAATGCAAGGGTGTCTAGACCTTCAAGTACTAAGACATGAAAACTTTAGAGCCATCATGGAGTCACATCAGCCTTGAGCTCATTTCACTGAAAGTGTAACCCTTAAATAATGGACTTAGTCAAAACTGCTCCCTGTTTCCATAACTGAACTGTTTTGCCATTTCCACAGGTGAGTCATGCATCCACCGCAGAAATCCTTAGCGATAAAGTGCGTTTTCCCTCTTTTCTGCGCACTGTGCCGAGCGATTCCTATCAGACCAAAGCAATGGCACGATTAATCCACAAATCAGGATGGAACTGGATTGGAATCATCGCCACTGATGATGATTTTGGACGGCTCGCTGTGGAAAGCTTTGGGTTGCAGGCCATGGCCAACAACGTCTGCATTGCCTTTAAAGAAATGTTGCCAGCTTATCTCTCAGACAGCACCATTCACAGCAAAATTAATCAAGCGCTTGAGAAGATTGTCAAGGAAACCAGGGTAAATGTCATCGTTGTCTTTCTGAGGCAATTCCATGTAATGAGACTTTTCAGAAAAGCAATAGAGAGGAACATAAATAAGACCTGGATTGCAAGCGATAACTGGTCAGCGGCTGTCAAGATTAGCACCATTCCAAATATCAGTCGCCTGGGGAAAGTGGTTGGATTTACATTCAAAAGTGGCAACATGTCCTCTTTCCATGAGTTCTTGAGCAACCTACGTACCACCCCCAGGGGCAACAATACATTCTTAAGGGAATATACAATGCTAATGTCAACATGCTCACATATCAATGACCAAGACCTGAGTAAGTGTGTTGCAAACTACTCTACAGAGAGTTTGCTCCAGAACCACACTCACCCAACTAACCACCTTTGGAGAGAGGAATTTCTCATTGCCAATATTGAACCAGGATTTATCCACAGCACCATGCTGGCAGTGCATGCAATTGCCAATGCCATTCAGAAACAGTGCAAGGACAGAAACTGCAAAGATCCATATGCTTTTGCTCCTTGGGAGGTAGGCTTTTATAATATTTTTCATGCTATTTTAGTTATGGTTTGTATTTCTTTCTTCATGCATATTAGTGCACAAATATTGATATGATGATCTATTTTTGTTATTTACTCAGGATGGCTTATGATGTAATGATGATATGTCAGCAAGATTAAAACATCCTGAATGAAACACAAGGCTGTGTTACATTCCACTAGTATAATGTATTGGTTTCTTAGCAGCTGAAATTGTATTTCCTTGCTCCTGCAAGCTTGAGATCCTTGTTTCTCATGGTGGTTGGAGAAAGGAAACCTTATACATCATACAACTGTTTCCACTCTTACTGGGTTCACAGAACACACCAAGCCACGTCTTGCTGAGTAAGCCATAAACAGCTGGATTTACAGTACTTGCTAAACCAAAACCAGACAAACGACATCAGGACTTAGGATAATGTGTGAATGTGCCCTGTGCTTTGAAAGACAGCACATTTTTTATGATCAACAATAGGTGTGTATATACGTGTATTCAGAAGTTAAGCTTCTCTTGTGTTTGTTTTAATTTTGGTTGGGGATAAACAGATTGAGCAACTATTTGAAAATGAATAGCCACTTACAAGATCAGCTTCTACCATTAAAATTTAACTCCAGTAAGAAGTTAATTGAAATGTAAGTTTTGTTGATCATATTTGCTCCCAAATAAAAATAGCAATAGACATCTTTAAAAGTCCATATAATCCCTTTAAAAAAAAAAAATTCCCAAGAGCCCTGTTGACTACTTTATAATTTCTGGGTGAGTCAAAGCTGAGAGAAAGTACCCCACACAAGGTATATCATGAATACATCTTGGCAAAAGTGATTTACATCAGATCCCAAACGTAAATTCAACTGGCTAGACAATAAGCAACATTAGCTGTTTTGCCTACAGAGTTGAGGAGAAATCTCTTTTTGATCCTATGGTTACACATGTGTGTCACACTTCTGCGCATGAATAAGTTTCATGGTGCCAATGTTTATTCAGGGTTCAATTCCTCTGATTAAGATTGGGCAATTGTTCTGATGTTATTTGGAACAATTTATAGATGGGCGCATGTCAACACAAAGTGGAACTTAAGCAATGGGTGCAACCAGAGCCAAAAATGAGTGGGATTACTTATTATTTCTTTCTGACACTTCCCTTTTACATTTTTCTCTTTCTGACATCATCTTTCTCTGTCATTTACCATTCCTTCCAACACTACAGGCTGGATTGGCCTTTGCCAGAGACCCAGATTGTGAGCTACTAATAGGCTTTGAAAGTTTGGCCAAAAGGCCTCATGTAACCTTGTGCCCCTCCTTACAAGAAAATCACAGGAGACTTATAGTGTTGCCGTGCTACATAGTGTAGTCTATTTACACTTCCTAGTCTGAGTATAAGATGAGGGCTTTACTATATTAGCATCCCCAGCTGATTCTGGTTCCTATAAGAGTTCTGAAAGAGTTTTTAGAACTGTAACATTTCCTGCAGTTAGCAGCATCAGCCTTGTGCCATCTTTTTAATCCCAATTCTTACCCAGACATATTAAAATTAAAAATGAAGCTAGGCCCTTTCTCCTTTGCTTGGTAAGACAAAAGGATGAGCCAGCTTCTGTTAAAAAATGCTACATAAGAGGAGAAATTGTCTTCCTTCCCATCCTACTATCAGGAGGCTTTAATTGATCTTTAATACTTATGCAACATTTTGCTCTTTTGTTTGAATCCTTTCCTAAGGCTCCAGAAGCAACTCCAGAAACATCTTACAACATGTCATAAACCTACATTATTAATGTGTGGAAAGAGAGGCAATCATATCATCCCCCCCAAAATTCTGAGCATCATATTTTAGTGACAGTGTTAATTCTTTTGAAAAAATTCCTTAGTTCCAAGAGGAAAATTTTCCATTATGAGCTATAGCAATCTACCTCTCCACCCCCACTCCAGCAACATTGCATTGTTTCACCATGCTGTTTCCAAGATTCATTTGAGGTGCTTGCTGTAAGAATTCTAAGCAAAACATCATAGAAAGCAGCCCACTGGGTTTCCCCAAAGATGAAAGAATGAAGAGGGTTCTTCAATGACAGATACCCTTGAGATTGTCAAGAACTGGTGCTTAGCATATACTGAGGGCTCTTCATCCATTTTAATGTGGCTGGTTTTCATGCAAGTCCTTAGTTAGGCTGACTCTAAATAATGGCCATGTTTACTTAGTTAATAGACAACCACCGATGGCATAATGCTTAACCATCTCTTAGCAAACTAACCTAACAATTTTCTGGAAAATGGCTTTCAAAAAGGGAAAAGGCATTGCTAGCTCCTTTCTCCAGTATCATCCCGAGCAGAGAGATTTCCACTTCAGCTAATTTTCTTTGACCTTGCTCTTTCACTCAAGATCAAATATAAGTAAACCATTCCTGACTTAAAGGGAGAAGAGGAGCTTTGTGCCTTTCAAGTACCCAAAATATAACTGCCTGAAAATCATTTATTTTCCGCTAAGGCAGGCAAAACAGGTGTAGGGCTATAACAATCAATCAAATAAAGTGGAATTGACCTTTTTATCTAAATATCAGGGCTGGAATATTCTCTTCTGCATTTTTCTTTTTCCCTTATACAGCAGAATTTATTTGTAAGGCAAATAATGAAGCACCCCACATGGCCCTTTAACCTTCTTTTGATCTTGTAATTGAAGAAATATTTGTAAGTGTATACAAACCCTGAAGTCATAATCCTGGACAATCGATACAAATTTCTGATAGAAATATGTATGAGTGTATCTGGAATAGTTGCACACGTGCTACTGCCCTATCTAAGCTTTGATCATTTAGGATTGGACCTTCTCTGTCACAACACCTGCCTTCTGGACCAGCATCCCCCAGATAGTTGTATGGCCCCCATGCTAAATTGATTGAAGGGATTATGGAGATCTAAGCTCACCAATATGTTATCCCTGCTTCACACAGAATGTTCTGAGCTTAACAGAAATGCTGTTACCTGGGGAGCACCCTGTCAACATATCTTGTATTTTGGTTGAGGACAGATATACCTCCACCAGAGCTTCTTCCCACCACTACTACACCCTCAACTTTCTGACCAGTGGGCCTGAGTTCAAAATGGTTCTGTTTGTTTTTAGCAAAGACTCTTGTAATCATCGGTTAAATCAGTACTTCCCAACCTGGGGGGTCCTCCAGATCTGTGAACTTGCAGAAGTTGCATAGGGGCATTTTGGAAGCTGAAGCCCCTCCCCATTTTTTTTTTCCCTGAGGGAAAGGATGTTCAAAATGAATCTTACTCACCATATCACAGTTTTTAATCATGCTAACAAAGTGGGAAATCCTCATTTGGAGACACTGTAATTGGTTATCAAATCCTTGGATTTAAAAACAATGCAAGGATGGCCATGAACTTAATGCTCTGCTTGTGAACTTCCAAAGTATAGCAGGAAGGGTATTGTAGGGTTGAAAGAGAAAATGCATAAAATATCAATAAAAATGATCCAGAATTCAGAGTATTTCCCTTATCAGGAAAGCCAAAAGGTTGTGTGGGACATATTAGAGACTGATGCATCCATTCCTTTGGAGAAAGTAGATCAAAATTTTTTTTTCCTGCAAATGCACAAAGTTTGGAATTTTTCTATGAAAATGGCAATTTCTTCAAGCTAGATGCAAAAATACATTTTTTACATAAGCCACAATTATAACCTTCTAGGATTCTGAATAGAAACTGGCACAGGTTAGAATGTTTTTTTCAGTTTGGACAAATGTAAAGACAATATTTTATTTATATTATTAATTTATTTGATTTATATTCTGCCTTTCCTCCAAGAGTTCGATGCAGCTTCCATGAGGATCTCTCTTCATTTTATCCATTCAACAGTAAACCTGTAAGCTAAATTGAGCTGAGAGCAGATGACTGGCCAAAATCACTGTTGCATTTCCTCACCTAAGGAAGGACTTTACCCTTTGCCTTCTTGTGGGAGATTTTTTTTCCAGCTTCTCAATCTAGGCCAGTGTTTCTCAACCTTGGGAACTTTAAGATGTGTGGACTTCAACTCCCAGAACTCCCCAGCCAGCATCTTAAAATTCCCAAGGTTGAGAAACACTGATCTAGACTATAAATCTAGGCTTTTGTAGTGGTCCCCCACCCAAGTGTTCACCAGGTCTAACCCTGGTTTATGTTTTTGAAATCAATCAAAATAAAGCATCTTTAAGAAAATAAAAACCAAATATGGAACCCTCTCTCCTACTGAAATAGCCCAACGAAGATTGAACATGCAAAATACTCTCCAGGCATTTGAGATTTCACCTTCCACAACACCCAGACTGTATGTCCAGGATATCTGCCAATCATCAGGTTGCTTACCTTTGGAGCAGAGCATTGTGAAAAAGAATTGGCTACTAGAAGGAAGGCAGCAGAACACGAACACTTGATGCTGCAACTGTTTTCTTCTTTACTGTTTCAAGCTTAGTGAAACCCCATGTTCCAAGTATCTTTCTGAATATCATTTTGGGGGAAAAAATAACAAGAAAGAAATTGCTACTATCATGCACTATATACAGGCTTCCATCCTGGAGGTATCTGGTTGGCCTTTGCTAGAAGCAGGGTTTGGAGTGACCGGAAGTTTGGCCTGACTCAGAAAGGTAATGTTGCTAGTCATTGAATTTGCAAAATTTGATTTGGAGACAATGTTAGCAACAAATATATAAACACTTTTCTAAATCACGAAATGCTTTGTCATTCAGTGATTCATAGGTTTACCCACACATCACTTTCCCTGAAAAATTTGTATTTGAAATGATAGGAATGATCTGTAATGAGCCATACACTTCACATAAACATAATATAATTTGATATTACAGGCATCAGATGAAGCAATTAAGTATACACACAACAGGCTTTCACTCAGTCTGGTGTGAAATCTAGGAACAAATGCAGCCAGTTTTATTAAAGCTGTCAGGACTGTATTCCTGTGTCTTGAACAGTTTCATTAAAAGCAAAACTATAGACAAATGGGATAGGGTTCATGTCCTAATTTTTCCAAGTAGTCAAATGAGATGAGGATGAAATGAGGTGTGAGATGATAAATTGAAGGATTACATTTCAGTGATGAAACTAGCATGAAGGGAACAGACTGAATTAGGACTGTTGTCCCTAAGTTGCTAGAATTTTAGTTGCAAGGGGTTATTTTACTTGGTTTTTTAAGAAATTTTACTCATGACAAGGACATATTCAGCACTGTTTCCTTCTGTTACAACTGTAGAATTCTTTGTTGTTCAGTCGTTAAGTTGTGTCCGACTCTTCGTGACCCCATGAACCATATTGCGCTGGCCCTTCCTGTCCTTCACTGCCTCCCTGAGTTTGCTCAGTTTCATGCTCATTGCTTCAGTGATGCTATCTAATCATCTCATCCTCTGCCATCCTCTTCTCCTTTTGCCTTCAATCTTTCCCAGCATCAGGGTCTTTTCCAAAGAGTCTTCTCTTCGCATTAGGTGACCAAAGTATCTGAGCTTGAGCTTCATTATCAGTCCTTCCAATGAGCAATCAGGGTTGATTTCCTTTAAGATTGACTGGTTTGACCTCCTAGCAGTCCAGAGGACTCTTAAGAGTCTTCTCCAGCACCACAGTTCAAAGGCATCAATTCTTCGGCGCTCAGCCTTATTTGTGGTCCAGCTCTCACAGCCATACATTACTACTGGAAAAACCATAGCTTTGACTATGCGGATCTTTGTCGGCAAGGTGACATCTCTGCTTTTTAATATGCTATCTAGGTTTGCCATAGCTTTCCTCCCAAGAAGCAAGCGTCTTTTAATTTCATGGCTGCAGTCTCCGTCTGCGGTGATCTTGGAGCCCAAATAAATGAAGTCTGTGACTGCTTCCAATTCTACCCCTTCTATTTGCCAGGAATTGATGGGTCCAGATGCCATGATCTTAGTTTTTTTGATGTTGAGTTTCAAGCCAGCTTTCGCACTCTCCTCTTTCACCCTCATCAAGAGGCTCTTTAGTTCTTCTTCACTTTCTGCCATTAGGGTGGTATCATCTGCATATCTGAGGTTATTGATGTGTCTCCCTGCAATCTTAATTCCAGCTTGTGATTCTTCCAGCCTGGCATTTCTCATGATGTACTCTGCATATAGGTTAAATAAGCAGGGTGACAGTATACAGCCTTGTCATACTCCTTTCCCTATTTTGAACCAATCGGTTGTTCCATGACTGGTTCTAACTGTTGCTTCTTGGCCCGCATATAGATTTCTCAGGAGACAGGTAAGATGGTCTGGTACCCATATCTCTTTAAGAATTTGCCACAGTTTGTTGTGATCCACACAATCGAAGGCTTTTGCATAGTCAATGAAGCAGAAATAGATGTTTTTCTGGAACTCTTGTGCTTTCTCCATGATCCAGCAAATGTTGGCAATTTGATCTCTAGTTCCTCTGCCTCTCAGAAACCCAGCTTGTACATCCGGTAGTTCTTGGTTCATGTACTGCTGAAGCATAGCTTGTAGGATTTTGAGCATAACCTTGCTAGCATGTGAAATGAGTGCAATTGTGTGATAGTTTGAGCATTCTTTGGCATTGCCCTTCTTTGGAATTGGAATGTAAACTGACCTTTTCCAATCCCATGGCCACTGTTGCGTTTTCCAAACTTGCTGGCATATTGAGTGCAGCACTTTAACAGCATCATCTTTTAGTATTTTAAATAACTCAGCTGGAATATTGTCATCTCCGCTAGCTTTGTTGTTAATAATGCTTCCTAAGGCCCACTTGACTTCACTCTCTAGGATTTCTGGCTCAAGGTCAGTGACCACACCAGCATGGACATCAGGGACATTAAGATATTTCTTGTATAGTTCTTCTGTGTATTCTTGCCACCTCTTCTTAATCTCTTCTGCTTCTGTTAGGTCCCTGCCTTTTTTGTCCTTTATCATGCCCATCTTTGCACTAAACGTTCCTTTGATATCTCCAATTTTCTTGAAGAGATCTCTAGTCTTCCCCATTCTATTGTTTTCCTTGATTTCTTTGCATTGTTCATTTAAGAAGGCCTTCTTATCTCTCCTTGCTATTCTCTATTCTCCTATGTGCATAGATCGAGCTATAGTAGAGTTGTAGAATGCCTGGTACCATAAGAAAGGATTATATTCCTGAATCCACTTCTATGTAAAAATTAAACTTATAATGAACCTAAAATATAAGTTTCTTGCAAATGTGAAATTAACAACTGAGCGTTAGCCTAGGTTTCTGTCTGTTGTGCTGGTTTTCTGTTTGTAGTGAGTTAAAGGTCAACTTGCACAGTCTGAAAGTGATGTAGTCTATCCCAGCTCAACATTCAACCATCTCATTCAGACAAGGTTAAGCTACTGTTGTGAGATGATGCAATTGTGAAATTCTCTCAGAAATGGCCAGACCACGTCACATGTAGACTTCTAAGCCTTGAATACAACCTTGAGAATTATTTCAATTATATTTCTAATATGATGGAAAGGAAAAATAGTTAAACTCATGGCGGGGTGGGGGTGGGGATTATATCAATGCAATACTTCAGACGCAATTCCAAAAAGCTGCCATACGCTCTGGGAGAAAGATAAAGCTGCTTTAAAGAGTTGCAGACAGGAATTATGTTCATGCGCCAAAGCATTTTTTCCTCAAGTATTTTCAAAATGCTGCAGAGAAGTAATTACACAGATTGTATTTAATATTTTGAGTTGTTTGATTGGATCACATTAAAACAAGATCTGACTTTTTTTCTGGGTTGGCTGACTTCTTCAGTGGCCCCTGGAATGCCATGCCAAGGATAACTGTGGCCTTCAACTGAGGAAAGATAGTGGATACCCTGTATTTAGTAATATTACTACTGCTAAAAGTCACTGAAGCTCAGATTGTCCCTGTCAAATATATCAGTCATACATTCACTAGCCATCTCCTTCTCAATTATGATGAGTAAAAGCCAAGTTCTGCTTCTTCCTGAAATGATAAACACATTAAAGGAAGCAGTTGTTCAATACTAAAGACTTCATAGCATTTGATAAATTGATAAATTGTCTTCTGAAAAAGTAGTCAGGAAGAGGTCTCCTTGTTTTTATTTCATTCCATGATTCTTTCTTCAAATTCTAATGGCCCACCTACTCCCCTGGCTGAGATGGTTTCAATAAATGTTTCTTCCTAATCTGTAGTTCGCACAAATTCTGAAGTCTGCAATGCTATTGTCCTGTTAGCCGCCACTATCTGGTGTTTGCCTTCCTTAAGCAATATTGTTTTTCATCATTGCTTCTTTTCATCATTGCAGCTGCTCGAAGTACTTAAAGAGATAAAGTTCACTGACAATGAAAGGGAGGTCTATTTTGACACTCAAGGAGACATTAACACAGGATATGATGTCCTCCTCTGGAAGGAAATTGACGGACGAGTGGTGATTACCAACATGGCAGAGTATGACTTGGAGAAAGATGATTTCATCTTTGCAGATGAGGAAGATGAAATTGAATTCATGAATCTAAAGGTATCCGAAGGCACATTGGTAAAATCAATTTTACTGAAAAAATTCAAATACTGATGGATGTATCTGTACAGGAGATTGTGTAGTCTTGGAACCAGGCTTTAGTGTGCAGCTGAAAGGGGAAAGCAAAATACAAGAAATGTTGGATTATGCATAGGCCACCTGAGTCCCATCTGGACATTTTGGATATCAATCTGTAAGTCTCATTTGGCAACAGCTTGTATAAGTTGTATCCCAAAATATCTAGAAGGCTCTAGACTTATTATACTTGTGTTATGTCAAAAAGCTGCTTTAAGGAGTTGAAGAGAAGTGTTTCATGAGCACTCCCAGATCCTTTGAAGCACCTTTTCACCTTCAAATCTGAGGTGCTGTACAGCCCTGAACTCCTATCATTAAAAAGTAAAATAAATATTTGTTTTTCCCCATTGTCACTTCCAGTCAAACAGGTTTTTGAAACAGTTCT